>NC_090728.1:196609700-196714700 GCF_036898095.1 Palaemon carinicauda
GTGAATATCCTTAGATTTTCTCTCAAGGATATCGCATAATATCAGAGGACGTATTCTTGACAGGCCACATAGTAATCTGCACCCCTAATAGCGTTTACGCTTCGAGGGGGACATGGCAGAATAGAAGGGGAGCCGTATCACTCCCGGATCAAGGTTACCCCAGTTCTCGTACTACTGTTGACCATCAAAACAGCCCCATCTCCAAGATGGCGGACATTCCTAATTTTGTAGCGATTTCGCTCAGTGGTGTTCCCTGTTGATCTAACTTTTCAATCGATTTCCAAGGATTATTAGTATGCATTCTCCAATTTTTTTCGCCTTCTGAAAATTGAGTATTAGGTCTTTAGAATGAGTAATTTTTAGCTCCTGTTTCACAGTGAAATTAGAGTAATTTATTATGTTTAGAAGCTAAGCCTGATACCGGAAGGCGCCATGGGCGCTGTCGTTCGTTAGGCATGTGTTATTTAATTAGTAGAACGATTTCCCGGTTTTAAATAGCATTAATTAATTAATTAATTATGCAAGCTCTTTATACAAATTATACTTGTAAAGATATTTATAATGTGCATTTTTGGGCTCAAGCCATGGCATCCTGATGGAAGGTTCCTTTTTGGTAGCTTCCTTGGGTAAATAACTACTAGATATTCCCAGAGAATTTAACCACAGGTTATGACAGAATTCTAACTTCTGGAGCGAGTATCCTAAAGGTTTCCCTATAAGACATCTTATATCAACAGGGGACGCATGTATTAACGCGCCACATAGCTATCTGCACCCCACATAGAGTTAACACTTCGATGTGGAGGGGCGGAGAATAGCTGGGGAGCCGTTCCACAGCTAATCTCGTCCGTGGCTACTTTTGGTACTCGAAACGTAAACAAACGGGCGCCATTGCTAAATGACGTCACGTCCGTCCTCATCCTTCGCATAGTAGCTTGCCTTACTAAGACGGATTTTCCCTGTGCTTATTTCATCGACTTGCATCTTCGCTATGTCTCTACCCTTGGCCTCGCCTTCTTCTGGAAAGTTGAGTACCAGGTTTCAGTATTGTTTAAATAAGCTCTGACCGTAAAGTAACTTTTACTTTTCGAGATATTTGATGTTTTTTGGAAGAGCTGTGCTGCTACCGGACACGCCATTTTATGGCATCGCTGTTACTTTGCGTGCATTATTTAGCTAGCCTGAACAGCTTATTCCGGCCTTATTAACTAATCGATACTATTAGTTATTTAGTCTTCATAGCTAGGAACTTCATATATCGTGTTTTGACGCTCTTTTATCGGCCATCGCCTGACCCCATACTAGATCGCTAGCCTAGCCCCTAGGCCAGAGTGCCTATCATCAGTGTTCATGCATGATATATTACAGTGATCCTAGGTTAAGTTATGAAGATAGTGGCATTATTTTATGATACTGTTTACTGTGATGCAAGTGTTTTCACCTTCAGGGACCATATAGGGGATAGGTTTGATAGTGTGCCTTTCTAACCTAACCTAAATGTAGGACCCCTATATTCTCCCTTCACCCCCTGCCTTAGGGCAATCCCTCTGTGTAGCCTTGCTCCCCCTACCACTTAAGGGGATCAAGCTCATACCAGAGTACCTATCGCTTCTCTGTCCTCCCTAAGGGAATGATCCCCCCTTAGGGTTGCGTCCGAGAATGAGGAACGGCCTGCCATTCCTCAATTGCTGAGGTTAGGTTACCTGACCTTCCTTGCAATTGCGATACGTCTTCCAACCTTCCTAGTTCAGGGTGTAACATCCCTGCTCTAGGTTAGGCCTTGGGGGGAGCTAGTTCTGTGCCTTGCTTGAAACGGTACCCATGCACCGTTCTCAGCCAGGCTGCCTACCTTAGGCTAGGGAGCGTCCTCCCTTCCTTGGTGGCCGCTTTGGTACAGAGCCTCCCCTATGGAAGACCCTTCTTCTTCTCCCCTCCCCACCTATCCCTTGTATGGCCTAGCCTATACTTAGGTTAGCCTATACCCATCTGTCCCCTGTCCTACAACTCCTCCTTAGGGTGGAGTGACAGGGCTACCTTGAGTCCCTGTGTGCAGTCCGCTCTGGTACATATACCCTTCATAGTGTCCTATGGGGTTAGCCACTGGATGCGTTTTGTCCGCAGGGGTTCTCCCCCCTCTTGGGTGTTCCCTAGCCCTCCCTTGGGCTAATCTGGCTCCCGGCCGCCTGCAGCCCACTGCCATTGGGTGATAGGGCTAGCCCCTATCATGGGTACACCTATTCAGGTGGGATGCCTTGGGGTTCGTGTCCTTACCCCTACATCCCTCCTTCTGTCTCTTTTAACTTTCCTGGTGCTGGTCCCTCGCCGCCTCTACTGTCGGCGATACCGCCCTCCCCCTTGGTGACACATTCCTTGTCCCCCCCTGGCCGACAGCCCTCCGTGTGCCGGAGGGCTGCCGCCTCCCGTCGGTGTACAGCCGATGGCCTACCCTCATACCTCCTAGCTTTGGTCGTCCGTCCATCGGGCCGGCCCCCGGCGTGCCGGCATCCATTGCCGGAGGTCCGGTTCTGCTATAGCTTATCCCTTGTCGCTGTCACCAAGCCGGCAGCCGAAGAGCCTCCGCCTCCCGCCGGAGTCCCGCCGTTGTACCGGCGGCCGCCATCCTGGCATTACTCCTGACTTCTCTATATGTCTTCCCTAATGCCAGAAACTCTGCTGGAGCGGCCTCCGGCGTGCCGCCGGTCTGCCGGGGCATTCCGGAGGCGCCAAGAGACTTGCACCCCTTCTCCTAGCTATCAACACTATGCTGATAGCCCTACTTTGCAACCAGATGGTTTGACTACATAAATAGATAGGTATTGTCTTACCGTTCTATTAGTAGCCGTGCTCTCTTCTTGCATATCACAATTTTCCAGCATGCGGTGTGTATCTTAGCACGGCTGGTTGCCGGAAACCATTACCCTATAGGGTCTTCTACACCCACAATTTAATGGTCTGAGTGGTGTCAGTCCCAGATTTATATCTTAGGCAATTCCTACTAGAATTCCCTTTGCCTCCCTGGCAATCTATGAAGAATTCTGCCTTGTGTCCTCGTCCACAAACAAATTGCCTATGGATAAGGTTACGGTAACCAGCCGAGCGGGTTACACTGAGTATGTGTCTATCTACTTCATTTCCCGCTCCACTCTCAAACATCACAATGTTTATAATCACTTAAGATTAAGTTAAAAATTAACCTTTTATTATTTAACTTTAGAATATAAGTCATTAGTATGACTTCCCCATACTCATGTTCTCTTTCTCTTACAGGAGGAGTACGTGAAATGCGACCACGGCTTCTGTGGAGTGAAGCGCCCGCACTTCTACGGGCACACGGCGTGTAGGACCCACGCCCCTTGCGCCAACAAGAAAGGCGATCTGAAGTTTTGGGACCCGCAGAACTGTACAGTCTGCAAGGACCGCCTGGTCGAGGCGTTCAACAATCCTCCCTCAGCGAAGGTTAGGGACGCTTTTCGAGAGAAGCTACGCAAGTGGGTGCGTGGCTTCCAAAAGAACGCCACCGGACCATACCTTGCCACTGAAGGCTTGAGGGCCTTGCTTTTCCCGAAGGCATCCCCAGACTCTGTGGTCCCCAAGGATCAGATCCCCACCGTCCAGATAACGGTGGAACCTGACGTAGTCATGGCTCAGTCCATGCACGAGTGCCGTTTGGATGCCGACAACGCGGAACGTATGTCGGAAGTGTCGGAGAACACGGAAAGGAACCTCATGGGCGACGAACTGGACTATGAGGAAGACCAGGTGGAATACCCTGAGTCGGAGCAGGAGGTCGCTCCACCTTCCACCCCCACACCGACTCCTACACTGAAGGACGTATCACTCCCGTCTACATCCGCTACCCCGGATCCCACCCCATCCAACGCCCAGGAGATGTTCCGAATGCTCGAGGATCTCATGGATAAGAAACTCCGTGAGACACACGAGTTCTTCAGGTCCAACATGGGAAGTTCGAAGCAGCCGAAAAGGATTTCGGTTAAGGACCTCCCTGCATGCTCAGATACCAACCCCTGGAGGTATGCCGAGCACATACCTAGTACAACGGGCAAGATCTTCATCAGCGAAAAGATCGCCTCGGTTGTACTGGAAGAAGTGGAATTCTTCCCGAACTTTGAGGCTTATCCGGACTGTTAAGTCCGACTTCGATCTGAACCTGCCTCTATTATTATTATTATTATTATTATTAAATGCTAAGCTACAACCCTAGTTGGAAAAGCAGGATGCTATAAGCCCAGGGGCCCCAACAGGGAAAATAGCTCAGTGAGGAAAGGAAACATGGAAAAATAAAATATTTTAAGAATAGTAACAACATTTAAATAAATATTTCCTATATAAACAATAAAAACTTCAACAAAACAAGAGAAAGAGAAACTAGATACAACAGTGTGCCTGAGTGTACCCTCAAGCAAGAGAACTCTAACCCAAGACAGTGGAAGGCCATGGTACAGAGGCTATAGCACTACCCAAGACTAGAGAACAATGGTTTGATTTTGGAGTGTCCTTCTCCTAGAAGAGCTGCTTACCATAGCTAAAGAGTCTCTTCTACCCTTACCAAGAGGAAAGTAGCCACTGAACAATTACATTGCCGTAGTTAACCCCTGGGGTGAAGAAGAATTGTTTAGTAATCTCAGTGTTGTCAGGTGTATGAGGACAGAGGAGAATCTGTAAAGAATAGGCCAGACTATTCGATGTCTGTGTAGGCAAAGGGAAAGAACCGTAACCAGAGAGAAGGATCCAATATGGTACCGAACCAAAGGAGGTGATTGTGTTCGATCTCGCGAAGGCCCAGGCTATGCTGGCCAATACAGTAAAAAGTAGGGGCTTTACCTGCTCGAAACTTCCGGCGCTTAGCAAGAAGCACCCTACCTACGTCGCACCAGACGATGCGACCCTCCCCTTCTTGGAAAAGGCCTTCACTGCGGTACATAAAGCAGTGGAAGAAGGAAAACCTTGCCCTGCACTGGAGGAGTGCAGACCCTTCTCCTTGACTACTCCCCCCGATGTTAGACACTGGAAAGATGTCCAGCATACATTCGTGGTAGGAAAACTAGAACCTGACGTCGCTGGCCGTCAGTTTAACGAAGACCTCCCGAAACTTAATGACCATCTCCTTCGTCGGGAACACGACACGAAGGAAAGGCTCGCCGCATCTATGTCCCTCCAGGTACAGCTCGACGTCATGGCCGGTGACACTAGGGTCCCTGACTACTACATGGTTCTCGCCAAAACACATTTGGCGACCGTAGTAAAAGATCTGTACAGCTTCACGAAGGCTCGTAGAGCTTGTCGTGAATTCGTGTTCTCCAGTGCCACAGTGAGACACAAACCCCGGAGGCTGATTTCCTCCAACATCTGGGGTAAGCACCTCTTTCCCTCCTCCCTTGTGAAAGAGATCACCGACAAGGCCGCCATGGAGAACAGGAACCTTCTCAAACAGAGGTGCAGGCAGAGACGCATCTCGCCGTCCCTCCAGAGGCAGAGGAGGAAGGGGAGCTAGCGGCCGAGGCAGTAAACCCTCGGGAAACCAGAAGCAATGAAGTGCTTCCGGTGGGAGGAAGACTCCGCCAATTCCAGGATCGTTGGACCTTCGATCCCTGGGCACACAGCATCGTCAAGAAGGGTCTAGGCTGGAGTTGGACTCAACCACCCCCAACCTTCCAGCAGTTCTTCCAACAATCAACCCCCCTTCTGGAAGAATATGTCCTAGATCTCTTGAACAAGAAGGTGATAAGGAGGGTAAAGTCAACCAGGTTCCAAGGGAGACTGTTTTGCGTCCCCAAGAAGGACTCCGACAAACTCAGAGTCATTCTAGACTTATCCCCCCTCAACAAGTTCAAGGTGCTGTCTCTCCAACAGATAAGGACTCTTCTGCCTCAAGGTTCCTACACGGTCTCCATAGACTTGGCGGATGCCTACTGGCACGTTCCAATGAACCACCACGCTTCCCCCTACCTAGGATTTCGACTCCAAAGGAAAGGCTACGCTTTCAGGGCCATGCCCTTCGGCCTCAATGTGGCCCCACGGATCTTCACAAAGCTGGCAGACGCCATCGTTTAACAGCTTCGCCTCCGCGGCGTCCAGGTGATGGCCTACCTCGACGACTGGCTGGTCTGGGCTACATCGCCCAAAGATTGTCTAAGATCCTGCAACAAAGTTACCCAGTTCCTAGAACACCTGGGATTCAAGATAAACAGAAAGAAATCTCGCCTCTCTCCAGCTCAGAAGTTCCAATGGTTAGGAATCCAGTGGAACCTTCAGTCACACCGCCTTTCCATCCCCCAGAAGAAAAGGAAGGAAATAGCAGGGTCTGTCAAAAGACTGCTGAAATCCAAACGGATCTCAAGACGTCAGCAGAAACGTGTTCTAGGCTCTCTACAGTTCGCCTCAGTGACAAACCCAGTGCTACGTGCACAGCTGAAGGATGCCGCGGGAGTCTGGAGACGTTCCGCTTCCATCGCTCGAAGAGACCTCAAGAGACGGCTCCCTAACAGACTTCGGTTACTCCTAAAGCCGTGGTCAGAAGCAAAGGCCCTGAAAAGGTCCATCCCTCTTCAACACCCACCTCCATCACTCAACATCCACACGGACGCTTCGCTGGAGGGTTGGGGAGGTCACTCCCACCAAAAACAGGCTCAAGGAACATGGTCTCCCCTATTCAAGACGTTTCACATCAACATCTTGGAGGCCATGGCGGTCCTTCTAACTCTGAAGAAACTCTCCCCGCCTCCCTCGATCCATATTCGTCTAACCCTGGACAACTCGGTGGTAGTTCGATGTCAAAATCGCCAAGGCTCAAGATCGCCCCAGATAAATCAGGTGCTTCTCCCAATCTTCCGTCTGGCAGAGAAGAAGAAATGGCACCTGTCTGCAGTTCATCTACAAGGATTCCGCAACGTGACGGCGAACGCTCTATCTCGAACAAGCCCGATAGAGTCGGAATGGTCTCTAGACGCAAGATCCTTCTCCTTCATCTCTCACCAAGTCCCAGAACTTCAGATCGATCTCTTCACAACGAGCGACAACAATCAACTTCCTCGATATGTGGCCCCGTACGAGGACCCCAAGGCAGAAGCAGTGGACGCCATGTCACTGGATTGGAACAGATGGTCCAGGATCTACCTGTTCCCTCCCATCAACCTTCTGCTAAAAGTCCTCTCCAAACTGAGAACCTTCAAAGGAACAGCGGCCCTAGTGGCTCCCAAGTGGCCCCGGAGCAACTGGTACCCCTTAGTCCTTGAGCTACAACCCACGCTGATCCCTCTCCCGGGCCCAGTTCTCTCCCAGCAAGTACAGAAGTCGACTGTCTTCGCTTCATCATCGAAAGTCAGGGACCTTCATCTCTTGATTTTCTTTCCCTAGCCGCGAAGAAAAGGTTTGGGATCTCGAAGAAAAGTCTAGACTTCCTCGAGGAATACAAGACCGAATCTACACGACGGCAATACGAATCATCCTGGTGAAAATGGGTCTCATTCGTCAAGGCGAAAAATCCTACGGAAATCACCATCGATTTTTGCATGTCCTTCTTCATTCACCTTCATCTACAGGGCTTAGCAGCCAACACGATTTCTACTTGCAAATCGGCCTTGACTAGACCACTAATGTACGTCTTCCAGATTGATCTGTCCAGCGACATCTTCAATAAACTGCCGAAGGCATGCGCTCGTCTACGCTTAGCACCCCCACCAAAACCTATCTCCTGGTCCCTGGACAAAGTGCTCCATTTTGCCTCCAATTTGGACAACGATTCGTGCCCTCTCAAGGATCTGACTGAAAAGGTTATATTTCTTTTTGCTCTTGCCTCAGGAGCCCTAGTCAGCGAAATAGTGGCATTATCAAGGGACGAGGGTCACAATCTGTTTACAGACTCAGGAGACCTTACCCTCTTCCTGGATCCGACGTTTCTCGCTAAAAAGGAACTACCCACCAAAAGATGGGGCCCTTGGAGAATCTGCCCCCTGAAAGAAGATGCCTCTCTATGTCCAGTAGAGAGCCTCAAGGTCTATCTTCGTAGAACTTCTGACTTTGGTGGAGGCCAACTCATCAAAGGAGAAACATCGGGTAGCGACCTGTCACTGAAACAACTAAGAGCGAAAATCACCTACTTCATTCGCAGAGCGGATCCTGACAGTACACCCGCAGGTCATGATCCTAGAAAAGTCGCATCGTCTCTGAATTTCTTTCAGAGCATGAATTTCGAAAGCCTCAAGAGTTTCACAGGCTGGAAATCCTCGCGTGTTTTCTTCAAGCATTACGCGAAACAAGTGCATGAAGTCAAACATTTTGTGGTAGCCACAGGTAGTGTTATGAAACCTGCACCTAACTCTGCATAGAACAGTGAGTTACTTGGGACTCTAACTCCTCGGGTGCCTATGTTGACCCTCGTGTGATACGTAGTGAATTCAGAGACACTTAGTGTTTTTCATAGACTGTTCTTTTCTCAAGGTGAAATGTCATAGTCGTCACATGAGTGCCGCATGCCTAGAGCATGATGTGTTTTCCTTTTTAAAGACTAATGTTCCTGTGGAACCTGTGCCTTCTAATAATTTGAAATTTTCTTTCAGATTCAAGAGCGAAGTCTTTCATTACTATGTACATTATAACTTATTGTAAATAACCTTTACATCCTTTATTACATTTATTTACCATATTCTGCAATTGTGAAATAAAATTTCTATTTTATTTACTTGTGCGTCTCAATCCGCTCCTACTTATACTATGAAATACATGGTTGTCATAGTTTCATTATCCCCTCCCTTTTTCTTTATAAAAACGATGAAGATAATTGGTTCAATCCATATTATATACTCACCTATGCTATGTAATATTCCTAACTGAATACTTACTTGCGCTATACCTTCGAGACCAGACCGTTCTCTTTTACAATATACAGTGCCTAACCACCACTTGTCTGTCATTGAGAATGTTCCTATATGAATAGCAACCATTCTGTCTTGTCTCCGAGTTCTTCACGTTCTCCCCGCAAGGTGGGTGGCCCTTCAAGAACCACTTTGATCCTCAGCATGGTCCGTTGGGACTTCTCTGCCAAGGGGGGCAGGAAAATTTCAGCCCCACAGAACCTCAATCAAGATTACCATGCTTACTCTATTCAAAGCCCTCGGCACTTACACTACAAGGGGAAAATCTACCACGATACATTGATTCTCTGGTATTCTTCCATCAGGACGCCATGGCTTGAGCCCAAAAAACGGATTTTGAGCGAAGCGAAAAATCTATTTTTGGGTGAGATAGCCATAGCGTCCTGATGGACCCTCCCTGCTACTTCGGCCAGCCTTTCAGGTCCCACCCTGTCTTGCTGTATCATGGTGATCGGCAAGCAACTGGCTTCAGGGTGAGGACGGACGTGACGTCATTTAGCAATGGCGCCCGTTTGTTTACGTTTCGAGTACCAAAAGTAGCCACGGACGAGATTAGATGTTGAACGGCTCCCCAGCTATTCTCCGCCCCTCCACATCGAAGGGTTAACTCTATGTGGGGTGCAGGTAGCTATGTGGCGCGTTAATACATGCGTCCCCTGTTGATATACGATGTCTTAAAGGGAAACCTTTAGGATACTCGCTCCAGAAGTTAGAATTCTGTGATAACCTGTGGTTAAATTCTCTGGGAATATCTAGTAGTTATTTACCCAAGGAAGCTACCAAAAAGGAACCTTCCACCAGGACGCCATGGCTATCTCACCCAAAAATAGATTTTTCGCTTCGCTCAAAATCCGTTAATTTACCTTTCTATGTCGATCGTATAATTAGAGTTTCAGTGAGTGAGGTAACCGAGATCTCGTCTTGCCTAGGTAACCTAACCTAGGCGTTTTATTATAACTTCAGACATTTCCCCGGTTACCCTCGTGTATTGTTTTATCAATTCATGTAGAGATAGTTATCTCCTAGAATTAGATAAAGCATTACAAGTCTCCAAAAAGGGGATTTTATGGTAATCCCTCCTTCCCTATGAGAGTAGCCTTAGGCTACGACCCTAGTGGGTCGGCCTCGATTTTTTAATTCAGGCATGGCTAGCCTACGGTTTTTCTGCCCTTCCCCTGTAACCGCAGATGCAGGTTTTTGGGTTTGGGTCAGAACCTCAAAGTATTTAGTCTGTGGTCGGCAGCTGACTAGCAAGTTGAATAGAATTCCTTTGCTAGGTTAGGCTGCCGACATAGGAGGCTAGACCTCCCTAGGCCACTCCTGAAGGGTCTGTATGATATGATACCTTCTCCCTGTGGCCTAGCAGACTAATCCTGTGCCGGCAGACCCTAAGCTGAAGAATAGAATTCTTCTACTGCTTAGGGGACACCGGCACTAGAACCCCGTTCCTTTATTGTTTAGAGGTGGCGGCGAGGGTGCTACCAACCTCTTTATTGTATTAGTCTATCCCTAGGCTAGGGAATAGAATTCCTTAGCCACATGGGATAGTTCTAATACAGGAACGGAGTTTCGTTAGGTGAGGTAGGACAGGCTATACGGCCGGCTCCTGCCGTACCTTATGCAGGACCCTCTTTTCCCTCCCCCTCTATCCCTTTATGTTGGCGGCTTCCTGCAACCTTACCGTTGCCGGTGGGTTGCCGGGACCGATCAGACTCCCTCTCTACAGCCGTTGTCCGACTGCCAGTAACTATATTAGCGGCAGGCAGCCAT
Organism: Palaemon carinicauda; assembly: GCF_036898095.1. Classification (NCBI taxonomy): domain Eukaryota; kingdom Metazoa; phylum Arthropoda; class Malacostraca; order Decapoda; family Palaemonidae; genus Palaemon; species Palaemon carinicauda. The sequence continues at coordinate 196,620,362 of NC_090728.1, forward strand.
GACAGCTGCCGGCCGGCAGTCATGGCAACTGCTGGCCGGCAGTCATGACAGCTGCTGGCCGGCAGTCATGGCAGGTGCCGGCCGGCAATCATGATAACTGCTGGCAGGCAGCCATGGCGGCTGCTGGCCATGTTGACTGTGAGTGGGAAGTCCCTTCTGTCACCCAGGTTCTTCAGTTCTCCCTTGGACTGCTAGCCACAGCTTCTATTGCCGGGGTGCTGCCTGCCAGGGTGGCACAGATTGGTGCTTACTGAACCGGCAGCTCACCGACTGTACTGGCACTGCCCCCAGGGTATAGGCAGGACCTTGGTGGCGACAGTACTGTAGCTGGATGGAAGCTTGATAGATACATTCTCCCCTTCCATTTGAACCTTCTTTCTGGAGAAAGGTAGTAAAATTAGACTTTTACATCCATATTCACTGTATACATACACAGTATTAGGTAGCCTTTTATCCATGCTATCTCTTTCTCTTTTAGCTAGCAGGCTGGATGTGCCGGCAAGAGCTAGCTATGCCGACGACATGCCGGCTGAACTACAGTATATGTTTATACAGGTAGTCAGTATATTTGCAGTATAGGATATACTGCAGATAGAAAGCTACTGTATATATTATACTAGTAGTGATTTCCAATATATCCTGAGTATCCCTTCCCAAGTATTTGTGGAACCCAATCTCATATTGAAAGAATATAATTTCTTCAATATTCTGATTAGAAAGCAGTCTTCAGATTACCCTGCAATATTAATATTTTTAAGGGTTGGAGATTACACTCCTAACCCTTAAAGGGCAGAGCCCTTATCCTTGAGTCTCCCTTATCAGGAAACTCTATGATTTAATATTGTAAGGGAGGCCACAGCAAATAGGTTGGGTGGGATACACAAATATATGTCTTTATTTTTCCCCAGTCCAGTTGGTGTCATGCCAGCTGGACCGTGCAGTCGGATGCTTCCCATAAAGGCATCACACTGGCTGGATCACACTATATATAATTATACAGTAGCCAATAATTTGCAATATGGTACATACTGCAAATAGAAAACTACAGAACGATTATACAGTAGTTATTTCTAACATATCTTGGGTACCCTTGTGTGAGCTTCTGCTGGTGCTGCTCTTATATTGAAGGAATAGTGTTTCTTCATTATGCTGATTGAGAAATCAGTCATCCTTACCCCACAGTGTTAAGAATAAAAGCGACAGTGAATTATACACTTCTCTACCCCTAGGGGTGAGAACCCTTTTAGTTGGAGTTCCTTTGATAAGGGAATCTCCTCACATTTGATACTAAGGGGAGGTAACAGCATTTGCTTGCAGAGGATACACAAGTATGTGTCTCCTACTATCCCTTTATAGCTTGCTATCCTAAGCTATTTTGTTAAAAGACGACTTTTGATATATTGGTTATCAGTGAGATAATCAATCGTATACTCATTCAGTTTTCCTTTCTTTACAGGAAGAACACCAGATGTCATGTGTTGCAGTCTTCTGCAAAACTAAGAGTAAGTGTTTTTACTTTCATAATGCATGCAGGTTTCATGCCCCCTGAAATATTATTTCCGAACCCCTACATTATTGGAACCCGCATGCTTGCAAGTTATGTTGGACCTTAATGTCCGAGGGTTTCAAGAATCCCAAGTCGGTAGAGACTAGGGATCCAGCTCGTTTCAAATTACGCAATTGGGTGAGAGGCTTTCAGAAAATCTTTCCGGGACCTTACCTGCCGAATGACAGGATGCGTAAGATACTATTTCCAACAGCAAGTAAGGAAATAGTGATACCCAAGACACGAGGTACATCTCCCGACGGCCAGATAGCCTTTGGGAAGGAGGGTAGAAAGCGCCCACAGGAAGAAGGGGAGAATGTCGCGTTGGAATTGTTTCCGTCTATGCTGGCTCTAGAGCCAGCGACATTGATATCTCCGCCTTCTATCCCTCTATTAGATGGAATGGACCAGTTTTGGGCCCAAGTGAAGAATCTAATAGAAAACTTGCGCAAACAGGACGAAAAGCAGGAATCGAAATGCAAGGTAGAGCCTTGTAAAGCTCCACTTGTCGCTCCCCAGGGGTCATACAAACGACCCATAGATCAAGACCTTCCGACATGCTCCAAAACCAATCCCTGGAGGTTTGCGGAGCTCATGCCGATTTTAAACGACAAACTCTACATCTCGGAGAAGATGGGTGCTGTTCCTTTGGACAAAATCCAGTTTTGGCCAAGCTTTGACGCTTTCCCTAACTGTTTCGTTCGACTGAAGTATGAACCAATGTCAAGAAAAGGAACGGAATCAAAGGAGTTTATGATTCTCGACCATGATAAAGCACAGGCTATCCTATTAAGTAGCATAAAAAATGCGGGTTATTCGGTGTCAAAGGTATTCACACCAGGTAACAAGCACTCTTCCTTTCTTGCTCCTGCTTCAATTTCATTCCCCTTTACGGAGAAAGCATTTAAATATGTCACCGAGGCAGTGGAGGCTGGTAGACCGTGTCCTACACTTGAGGAGTGCGAGCCTCTGTCTCTAGCCTTTCCCAGATAGGAGAAGAATTGGAAGGAAGCCCACTTAACCTTTTCAGTAGGAAGACTTGAGGCGGATGTCGCCAGTCGGCAATTTAAGGAAAGTCTCCCTAAATTATTCGAGTTTCTCTTACATGATGAACAAGAGACAAAGGAGAGAATTGCAGCCTTCCTATCTATACAAAACTACATAGAGTTCTGTTCAGCTCATCAAGATACCCCAGACATGCTCAAGGTCTTAGCTAAAATACATATGGCTACCTTAGTAAAAGACCTTTATGCCTTTATAAAGGCTAGGAGAACATGTAGGGAGTTTGTGTTCGCTACCACGACAGTGAAACACGAAACAAGGAAGCTAATATCTTCCAACATCTGGGGTGAAGACCTCTTTCCAGCGAGGTAGTCAGGAAAGTGATTAAAAACGCCACCACGGAGAAAGTAGGACTTCTCAAAAGGTGGGGCATCCTTTCAAAAAGAGGGTCTTCCACGGTTGTGGGTCCCCAACCTAAGAGGAAGACGGAAAGGTCTGGAAATTTACTTCGGGCTGTTCAACAACATCTCACAGTAGCATTGACCGCATTGCCACAGGCAGGTAGTCGACAATATAATCCTACTGATCAATCGAAGCATAGAGATGCTTCTGGTAGGAGGGAGGTTCCTTTAGGATCGCTGGACCTTCGATCCTTGGGTCCATGGCCTAATCAAGATGGGACTAAGATGGGAGGTAGAGATGTCTCTACCACCATTTCCTCAACTCTTCCTATAATCAAAAACCCTCTTGGAGGAGTTTACCTGAGAGCTCTAGAGCATACAGGTGGTAAGGAAACTGTAGTCCATCGAATTCCAGGGAAGGCCGTTGGGTGTCCACGAGAAGGACTCAAGAAAACTCCGAGTCATTCCGGACTTGTCGCCACTCAACAAGTCCAAATAAAACAACGAGTTCAGAATGTTAATCCTTCTGAACATAAGGACCCTGTTGCAAAAAGGGGTGCTCGTAGTCTTGCCAGACCTGAAAGATGTCTATTGGCAACTTCCAGTCAATCACCCCCTCCCCTCCTATCTAGGATTCAAGTTACACAAGGTAATGTATTTCCTAGGAAAGATACTTGTCGGACTAGACACAGTCCTAAATATCTTCATAAAATTGGCAGACACAGTCACGCAATAATTAAGCCTAGGAAAGGTTCAGGCAACAATGTTCCTGGACAAGAGGCTGGGGTGGGCAGCACCCAAGGTGGCTGGTCTATGAACATCCAAGGAACTGATCCGGTCCCCGGAAAATTGCGGATGCAAGATAAGCTTCAAGAAGTCTCGATTCTCTCCAGCTCAAGGGTTTCAATGACGAAAAAGCCATTGAAGCCTGTGGTTACACCAACTCTCGTTTCCTTTGGGAATGTAAAAGGAGATTGCAAGGTCGGTCAAGAGACTCTGGTAATCAGTCAGATTCCCAAACCGCAAACAGGGAGGAGCTCTGATCTCTCTCCAGTTCGCAATAGAGACAGATCCAGTGCTAAGAGCACTGCTGCAAGATGCATTAAGAGTCTGGAGAAAACATGCATCAAACGCTCGAAGAGATCTAAAATAACCGATATCGGTCCTTCCTTACTCGGTTCCCTAACAAAGGTCAAAGCCCGAAAGTCCCAAGACCATGTTGGTCCTGTCATGAGTGGGGAAACTCTCTCCACGCAGATCAGACTGCCTGCGGCTGATCTGGGAATCCGAAGCGATAATGAGACACTGCAATCGACGATGCTAGAGAACGTCTCATACAGTCTAGGTGTAGTTAACCATACCTTCCCTAAAGGGGTGGCACCTGTCAGCAGTTCATGTATAATTGACCTGCAATGTGACAGTGGATGCTCTGCTTGGGCTCAAGCTGATAAGAGTTAGAATGGTCCATGGATGCAGACCTATTCTCTCCCAGATGGGAACAAGTCCCCGAACTGCAGTCCGACCTCTTCATTACGAGCGTCGTCAAGGAACTACCTTGATAGGTAGCCCCATACGAGGATCCTCTAATAAAAATGACAGACATCATGTCTCTGAAATGGAAGGGATAGACTTAGGATTTCCAGTTCATCCCATCCAATCACCTTCTGAAGGTCCTCAACATGCTGAGATCCTTCCAGGGAGGAGTAGCTCTGTTGGCTCCTAAGTAGCCCAAGAGCAATCTGTCCTCTTTGAGGAAGGAACGGAGGCTGAGGCTGTCCCTAGTTCTGAACCCAGGACTATTTCAGAAGGTTCAGAGATTAATTGCCTTCGATTTATCACAGAGAACCCGAACCCTTCATTGCATGATTTTCTTGCCCTAGCGGTTAGGAAGAGATTTGGGATCTCAAAAGGCAATATAAAATTCTTAGAAGAATACAAATCTAAGTCAACTAGAAGGCAATATGAGTCATCGTAGAAAAAGTGGGTTGTTTTCGTAAAAGCAAAAGGACCAAAAGAGATTTTAATGAACTTCTGTCTGTCCTTCTTTATCCATCTTCATAACAAAAGGTTTGGGGGCCAACACGATAACTACGTGCAAGTCAGCCTTGACTATATGCTTTTCGAGTGGACTTGGCGAATGAGATCTTTAATAAGTTCCCGAAGGCATGTGCAAGGCTTAGGCCTGCAGCACCACTAAAGCCCATCTCTTGGTCTTTGGACAAGGTCCTACATTATGCCTCATCCGTGAACAATGAAGATTGTTCGCTTAAGGATCTAACCCAAAAGGGTATTTTTCTGTTCACTATAGCCTCAGGGGCTAGAGTTAGTGAAATAGTGGCCCTATCTAGAGATGAGGGCCACATTCAGTTCACAGAAGTAGGAGAACTGAATCTCTTCCCTGATCCAACCTTTCTCACTAAGAATGAGCTACCCACTAAAAGGTGGGGTCCCTGGAGAATCTGCCCTCTGCAGGAAGATGTCTCTCTATGTCCGGTAGAGTGTTTAAAGGTTTATCTTCGTAGAACTTCAGACTTCAGGGGAGGACAGCTCTTTAAAGGAGAAACCTCTGGATCAAACTTATCCCTAAAACAACTGAGGGCAAAGCTCACCTACTTTATTCGTAGAGTGGACCCTGACAGTACTCCCGCAGGTCATGATCCGAGAAAAATTGCTTCATCACTGAACTTCTTTCAGTATATGGACTTTGAGCGTCTTCGTTCATACACCGGATGGAGATCATCCAGAGTGTTTTACAAACACTATGGGAAACAGGTCCATGAACTGAAGCACTATGTAGTGACGGCAGGTAGTGTATTAAAACCTGCCCCCTAATTACTGTCATAAACAGTTAATTGCTTGGGACTTCGAATGTCCTCGCTCATATACTGGATGAGAATCATCCAGAGTGTTCTACAAACACTATGCTAAGCAGGTCCATGGACTGAAGCATTACGTGGTGACGTCGGGTAGAGTATTTAACCTGCCGTCTAATTCTGCGATGAACAGCTAATTGACTGGGACTGTCAATTAAAGGGAGAAGGGGTCATCTCTCTTAGTGTGACCTCCTTTGAATAAGTGTTACCATGGTGACACTAACTCTGTTAAAAAATCCCAGGTGTGGAATTGTACAGATAGCACTAGTGCCATGTGTACGTAGTACACAGTGTCGATAGAAGGTAACCGGTACAGAAATTATGAAGAGAAATTTTATTATAAATTTTCTTCAGTCTGAGAGTGGCACTCATCATTTCTTTCTTCTCAAGAAAGAAATATAATCTCTGTGCATGTTACATGTATAATTCCGTTATCATGCTACATTCGTTTTACTTGCTAATTCACTTAGTCATTTATTAAAAATAAATGTCTATTAGAATGTAATTGCGTCCTAATTCACCCGACAATTGTATGATTAAAAGTCCAGAGTATGTACTCTTCATATATTTGTATGCTCACAAACAATGGATATAAGAAACACTGATAAGTATTCGGCAATATACAGAAACTACGAGACGGTTTGTATATCCAGTGTATACTTATGTTTGTTCAGACAATATATGCTAACCTTGAGACCCACTTTCTACTGTCTAGAATGACTCTTCCGTGTAGGGGGCAGGAAGCACTAACATCGTGTATGATTAGTGATAATGACGGATAATGGTAACTTCATTTGTCTCGATTGGTCCAAATAATCATAGAAATGTTGTCCCAAGGTTAAGGCACTGATGAAAATCCACAGATACACTAATGCTCTGGTATGCTTCCATCAGGACGACATAGCTTGAGCCCCAAAAACGGATCTTGAGCAAAGCGAAAAATCTATTTTTGGGTGAGATCGCCATGTCGTCCTGATGGACCCACCCTTCTTTTCTAAAAGGAAAGATCTTCACAGTATCCCTCCCTGAAGTACTGTATCTGTAGCACCATGCTCAATGCTACAAGGAATGTCCGCCATCTTGGAGATGGCGCTGTTGTGGTGGTCAATAGTAGTACGAGAACTGGGGTAACCTTGATATGGCTCCCCTTCTCTTCTGCCACGTCCCCCTTGAAGCATAAACGCTATTAGGGGTGCAGATTGCTATGTGGTGTGTCAAGAATACGTCCTCTGATATTGTGCGATATCCTTGAGGAAAATTTAAGGATATTCGGTCCAGGAGTTAGAATTCTGGACCTGAAGGTTTAATTCTCTGGGAATATCACTGTAGTAACATATATCCCTTAGGAAGCTACTTTAGGAACTTCCATCAGTACGACATGGCAATCTCACCCAAAAATAGATTTTTCGCTTTGCTCAAAATCCGTAATATACACACACACACACACATATATATATATATATATATGTATATATATATATATATATATATATATTTACTGTATATATATATATATTATATACATTATATACATGTATATATTTACAGTATATGTATTTATATAATGTATATATATACAGTATATGTATATATATATATATATATAATGAATATGTATATGTATGTGTATATATATATATATATATATAATACATACAGTATATATATATATATATATATGTATATATATACATACATATACATATACATTATATATATATATATGTATATATATATATATATATACATATATATATATATATATATATGCATATGTGTATTTATATATATATATATATATATATTATATATATATATATATATATAATACATACATATATATATATGCATATATATATATATATATATGTATATATGCATATATATATATATATATATTTTGGGCTCAAGCCATGTCGTCCTGATGGAAGGTTCCTTCAGTAGCTTCCTTTGGATATGAAGTATATAACTACTAAAATATTCTCAGAGAATTAAACTAAAGGTTTTCACAGAATTCTAACTTCTGGAGTGAGTATTCTAAGGGTTATCCCTTTAGAATATCGTATATCAACAGGGGACACATGCATTAACACGTCACATGGTCATCTGCACCCCACCTAGCGTTTATGCTTTGAGGGGGGAATGTGGCAAAGTAACTGAGGTGCCGTTCCAAAGTTACTCTCCCTTCGTCACTGTTACGATACTCGCAACGTAAACAAACCGGCGCCATACTTGCGTGACTTCACGTCCGCCCTCTTCGTTCAGTTCTTAGTAGCGATAACGCCCTTTGGTTTGTTCCCTTTGATCGCAGTTTATAGTGTGCATCCTTCAAGATGTCTCAGCCTTCTGCTTCGCCTTCTTCTGGAAAGTTGAGTACCAGGTTCTTGTATTGTTTAAATAAGCTCTGGCCATCGAGTAACGATTTTTTACGCTAAAATCTCGTGTTTTGTGGCCGAGCTGTGCCTTGCCCCGGGTCGCCATTTTACGGCGCTGCTGTTCGCTTTGCATGTGTTATTTAGATAGCCAGAACAGCCTTACCCGACCTTTTAACTAAGATAAATCTTTATTACTAGGAATAAGTTATATTATGCCGTTAGTGGTCTTCGGCGCTCTTAGTTAGCCGACCCCATACTAGCCTTTCAGCCTAGCATAGGCTGCAGCCTAGTGTTCATGTTTGCTTCAGCATGATATAATAAGTGTTCCTAGTGCTTACGCTAATGAAGATATAGGCTTAGATAGCCAGCATAGCCTTACCCGGCCTTATAACTAAATTTATCTTGGGTTATTTGATCTTCATTTTTAGGAATACTGTAGTTATTTTATGCCGATAGTGGTCTTTGGCGCTCTTAGCCAGCCGACCCCATGCTAGCCTTTCAGCCTAGCATAGGCCGCAGCCTAGTATTCATATTTACTTCTGCATGATATATGAGTGTTCCTAGTGTTATTTTAATGAAGATTTAGGCATTTTTAAACATATACAAGATTCCATGTTGCACATATTTTCGCCTTCGAGGAACCATACAAGGAACGGTGCTTGGTCCAGCCAGGCCACACCTAACCCAATGCTGGGACCCTTGTATGCTTCCTTATCTCCCTTACCCTAATGTATCTCCCACTGGGTAGCCTTGCTATTCCTAGCCCCTTAACCAAAATATTTTGGGTAGGTTAGGCTAGGTAGTTCTTCCCTCTTCCCTCCCATAGTGTATGGGGGGATTTCGGTCAGAACCCCAGAGTACTTATCGTTCATCCCAGTCCACCCCTAAGGAACGTCTTTTCCTTTGGGTATCGACTGAGACTGAAGGTGGGGGGGACCTAGCCCTTCCCCCCTGGACTGCTCTTGGTTGGGACTCGTCCCTTCCTCTTTTTGGCCTAGCGATATGCATCCCCAGCCTTACCTAATCTAGGAGGATCTCCTGGTTTAGGTTAGGCCTTGGGGGTTTCGGTTTTATTATAGTTTAGGTCAGTACTGTACACCAATTCTGTTCCTACTCTGAGCTAACCTACCCTAGGGTTGGAGAGCGCTTCTCTCCTGCCTGGGTAGTATAGAAAACAGATTACCCCACCCTCTGGGAGCTTTAGGGTTGCATCCCTTCTGCCCCCTCACCCCCCCCTACCTACCCCATTCTATTCTTTGTGTCTGCTTACCTTCACATCCCTGTCCGCTGTCCTACAATTCCCCCTCAGGGAGAATTGTAGGTTAAGCTGCGCTCTCCTGCCTGGGTGGCCACTCTGCTACACTTTCCCCCTCATAGTCGAACTATGGTGTTGTGTTAGCAGCCGCCCTACCGATAGGAGATCACCCCCCCCCCCATCTAGAGTGTTCTCCGTTCCTCCCTTGGATTACCATAGGCACCCAGCCGTCTGCCGGCTTCCTGCCGTCGGATGATAGGTTGCTCCCCCCCCTATCATGAGTACACTCCTTCCGGAGGAAAGCCGGTTGGGTATCGGACATTACCCTTCCTCCTTCCCTCCTTATCTTTCTCTCTTCTATCATGATGCTGGTCCACTGCCGGCGATTGCCTACTGCATAGGACCTTCCTATCTCAGGATTACCTAAGGCAACACCCTGCCGGCTGCCGGGGGTCGTTGCCCCTTGCCGCCGCTAGTCGCCAGCACACCCGGTGACCTTCCTACTTCATAGGACTTCCTGTCTGAGGACCAACTATGGCGTCAGCCTGCCGGCTGGCGGGGGCCGCCGCCACTGCCAGCGACCGCCGCCCCTTGCCGCCGCCGCCGCTACCGTCGGCTTCTCAGACACCTTCCATCTTATGTACCCTGTTAGGTTCACCATTGCCGGCAGCCTACCGGCGGCCTCCGCCCTGCCGGCGACCTGCCGCCGTGCCGGCGGTCGCCCCTATAAGTGTTTCCTACCTCTCTGCTGCTCAGTGTGTAGCCTTGATGGATTCACCCCGCCGGACCAGGCCTCCGGCTTGCCGCCGGCTTGCCGGCAACGCTCCGCGACTTCCAGGGACAAGCACCCCTTCCCCCCGGCTGCCGGCCCCATGCCGGCATTCGACCTATACATCCATATAGCCAGACTGATCTTTGCTGTTTCATACCCTGAAGACAGTGTCTGAGCTGTATGAGTGTACAATACAATGTTTCCAGCGTACTCTGTGCTTCTCAGTGCAGTCTCACCTATCCGGAGCTCACATAACACAATTCTAAGTTTAAGAATTAGATTAAGGAATCTTAATTTAAGAGTAATGTAAGTCATGACTCTATTTACATGTACTCATGTTCTCTTTCTTTTACAGGAGGAGTACGTGAAATGTGAAAGCCCCTTTTGCTCGGTTCGCCGCCCGGACTTTTACGGGCATGGTGCGTGTCAGACTCACGCCCCCTGTACTGCAAAGAAGGGCAACCTCTAGTACTGGGATCCAGTCTCCTGCCCAGTCTGCAAAGGCCTCCTTGACGAGGGGTTCGACAACCCCCCATCCTTAGAAGCCAGGGACAATGCTCGAGAGAAACTGCGCAGGTGGGTTGTATCTTCCCAATGAGAAGATGAGGGCCATCCTTTTCCCGAAAGCGGCGGCAGATTCTGTGATCCCCCAGGATCAGATCCCCTTGGTTCAAGTGACCGTAGAACCGGACATCGAGACTACGCTTAGCAAGTGTAGTCTAGACGAGGTGGAGAAGATCCGAGAGGACCCTCATGGGCGAGGATCCAGAGGAAGAAGAGGATCAGGTGGAATACCCTGATTCGGAGGGCGAGGTCGCCCCTCCAACTCCGGCAGCTCCCGTAGTGGTCGAGGAGCCAGTCCCCTCTACCTCCGCCGCACCGCAGCCCCTGCTGCCTGCCACCGAAGATGCCATCTGGGTATTGGTGGCCCTAATGGACGAGAAGCTTAGCAAGCATTCCGCCCAGATTACAAGCCGTTTCATGGAATTGAGGCAACCGAAGAAGGTCTCGGTTAAGGATCTTCCTTCCTGCTCGGAGTCTAACCCCTGGAGGTACGCCGAGCATATGCCAATCACAACTGGCAAAATATTCATTAATGATAAGCTAGGGTCTATTCTCCTGGAAGAAGTGGAATTCTTCCTTAATTTCGATGCTTACCCGGACTGTTACGTCCGACTTAAGACCGAACCGGCCTCCAAGGAGGAGACTGAGCCCAAAGAGGTGATCGTTTTCGATCACTCAAAGGCCCAAGCTTTACTGGCAGATTGCCTGAAGAGCCGCGGTTTTACTAACTCGAAAATACCGGCTCTGAGCAAGAAGCACCCGTCCTTTCTTGCTCCCCCTTCCGCATCCTTCCCCTTTGTGGAAAAAGCCTTTCATGCGGTCATGAAGGCGGTGGAGGAAGGAAAACCCTGTCCTTCCCTGGAGGAGTGTAGGCCCCTCTCCCTCGCCCTTCCCCCCGACGACAAGTTCTGGAAAGATATCCAGTTCACCTTCACGGTTGGGAAGCTGGACCCTGACGTAACTGGACGTCAGTTCAACGAGGACCTCCTGAAATTGAATGACCACCTTCTTCGTCGGGAGCAAGAGACCAAGGAGAGACTGGCCCCCTCCCTGTCTCTCCAGATTCAGCTCGAGGTCATGGCTGGGGACGTTAGAGTCCCAGACCTCTATATGGTTCTTGCTAAAACCCACCTAGTGACTGTGATGAAGGACCTGTACAGCTTCATCAGGTCCAGAAGAACCTACAGAGAGTTCGTGTTTGCCAACGCGGCAGTGGAATACGAACCCCGGAAACTTATCTCCTCCAACATCTGGGGTAAGCATCTCTTTCCCTCTGCTCTGGTGAAAGAGATCGTCGACAAAGCCGCCTCTGAGAATCGGAACTTTCTCAACAAATGGGGCATGTCACGAAAGAGGAAATCCTCCCAGGACGATGGCCCTCAGCCTAAGAGGAAATCCTCCAAATCCTCCAAACCAAGACCCCAACAGCATCAACAAAAACGCCAGTTTCCGGCTCCCGCTACTCCCCAACGTTTCTCGCTAAAAATGAACTTCCCACCAAAAGATGGGGCCCTTGGAGAATCTGCCCCCTGAAGGAAGATGTCTCTCTATGCCCAGTGGAGAGTCTTAAGGTCTATCTTCGAAGAACTTCTGACTTTGGTGAAGGACAGCTTTTCAAAGGAGAAACGTCGGGCAGCGACCTGTCACTAAAACAACTTAGAGCGAAAATCACCTACTTCATTCGCAGAGCGGATCCTGACAGTACACCCGCAGGTCACGATCCCAGGAAAGTCGCCTTTTCCCTAAATTTCTTCCAAGGAATGGACTTCGATAGCCTCCGATCCTTCACAGGCTGGAAGTCCCCTAGAGTGTTTTTCAAACACTATTCGAAGCAGGTGCAAGAAGTCAAGCGATTCGTGGTGGCAGCAGGTAGCGTGATGAAAACTACTGTTTAGTGCTGCGTAGGACAGTGACTTTTTCGGGACTTTAACTCAAACGGGTGCCTGTGTTGACCCTAGTGCGATACATAGTGATTTCAAGGGACACTTAGTGTCACTAATGGACTGTCCTTTACCAAGGTGAAACGACATAGATTCGTACACATGTGCCACATGTTCTCGGACATGAAGTGTATTTTGATTTAAAAGACTGGCGTTCCTTGGGAACTAGTGATTACAGAAAAGAGTGTTTCCCTTTCAGATTTTACCATATCTATGTCTATTATTGTATTTTATTATTGTACACAAATTTTCATATTTCCATGCAAATTTCAAATAAAATATTTATTTTATTTACAACATGCGTCTCTTTCGCTCCTATTTTTATATGAAAATATATTGCTGTTTGCGTTTTACTGAACCTATTCTAGAGTAATTATGATTAGTATACCTACTATCTCTTATGTACTCACCTAATGGTATAAATTTGTTTCTACACAAATATTTACCCTTCTGATCTGTCTTGAGACCGGCACGATTTCTTATCCAGGTGAGTCTTTCTTCGTCGGATTACTTCGAGATGTTCTTCTTGTCCTACGAGGACCTTCCTCGCCAGGGGGCGGGACGCCAGGTCATTGTAATGCCTCTGGTAGTGACATTTAACGGAGATGTCACGGTCTCTTTGGTCACCAGACCATGAAACGTTCATTCGGAGTACCAGGCACTTGAATTGGGAACAAATCCACGATACATTAATTCTCTAGTACACTTCCATCAGGACGACATGGCTTGAGCTCAAAAAATGGATTTTGAGCAAAGCGAAAAATCTATTTTTGGGTGAGATGGCCATGTCGTCCTGATGGACCCGCCAAACTGTTCCAGTTCAGCCTGCTAGGCCCCTCCCTGCTGTATCGTATCGCGGAGGGTGGTAGTAATTGATTGATTGATTGATTTAAAGTTTTCAGGCATCCTGACATCTAAGGATCTAAGGTCATTGACGCCGGGGCTGGTAGTAAGCTAGAACGGAATGAAGAGGGCGGACGTGACGTCACTCAAGTATGGCGCCGGTTTGTTTACGTTGCGAGTATCGTAACAGTGACGAAGGGAGAGTAACTTTGGAACGGCACCTAAGTTACTTCGCCACATTCCCTCGCCACATTCCCCCCTTGAAGCGTAAACGCTAGGTGGGGTGTAGATGGCCATGTGACATGTTAATGCATGCATCCCCTGTTGATATACGATATTCTAAAGGGATAACCCTTAGAGTACTCGCTCCAGAAGTTAGAATTCTGTGAAAACCTTTAGTTTAATTCTCTGGGAATATTTTAGTAGTTATATATATCCAAAGGAAGCTACTGAAGGAACCTTCCATCAGGACGACATGGCCATCTCACTCAAAAATAGATTTTTCACTTCGCTCAAAATCCGTTTTATATATATATATATATATATATATATATATATATATATATATATATATATATATATATATATATATATATATATACAGTATATTTAGGATATTGCAAGAATGACTATGCTCTTTTTGTAAATTAGATTAGATCAATGGTGCAATTTAGTTTGCCAATAAATAATTACACGTTACTAAATTTTTTTTTTTAATTTGATAATTGTGAAAAACGTTGTATGTTTTACCCTGATTATCATTAGCATAATTTTTCATTTTACTTCTTTGTTAACGAGAGAGATGGAAATTGCATTTTTAAGAAATTCAATAACTTTTTGATTTCTTATTGGTAAACTAAATAACAGCATTGGCCAAATTTTAACTCACAACAATAGGATAATTATTCTTGCAATATTATTAACATACATAGTTTCTCATAGCTATCAAACCTAAAATAATATTTAAGAAATCTGTAATTGTTCATGAGCAAACTAAATTACAGTATTGATAAAACATTAATTCACAAGAAGACGCTAATAAACCTTGCAATATTAAATACTTTATAATATTTCAAGATTGGTTTTCCGACCCAGTATTCCAGTTTGGAAACAAAGGCCTGGAGACTCTCTTGAAAAAGTAGAGTATTTGTTTCCCTTCCTTTAAGCTTCAAATTTAACCTTTTCATTTTGTCAAAAATGTCAGTACTATATGCAACCCTTTTAATCCATGCTTCATCTACAAAGTGAGCCACAAGATCTCTTTTTTTCTTGAACTTCTAGGAATAGTTTTATTTCATCTTTCATCTCAAAGGCATGGTTGACTGCGGTTTTTTTTTTTTGGTAACTAACATACTGCTATGTAGAAAGGAACTTCGTGGTCAGTATTGATGTCTTTGCACAGTTCTTTAAATAGCTGAGTGCTGAGTGCTGTAGTTTTTACATAATTCACAAATTTGATTACAGAATCAAGCACTTTTTGCAGAGAGGCAGTGAGAGTCTTTCTAGCGACCCCCTTGCTAAGGCTTCGTGACCCCCCACCGGGTCGCGACCCACTGGTTACGAACCCCTGCTCTGGCACTTAAATATCAATTCCATTTTTTTTTAGCTCTTTTCCCTTCTCTTTTCAGGCAAGGCTTTTATGGTAATCTGAGAATTCCTTGTGTTGACTTGTCAACCTTTTTGTGTCTTTCGATAGTTGGAAAGAGATATTGCACATTTTGAAAGTTTATATAAGAGTTTACTACTGTATAATCTACCCTGGGAAGATTTCCTTATAAAATAGTGAATGGAATTCTGTATAAATCTTTGAATTATCAGCATCGTTGAGGAAAATCTATCCTTCTTTGTTAAACATTTTACCTCTCCTGCCATTTGGTTATATTGTACAAGTGTATCGTTATGCAAGGAAGTTTGTTATTCCAACCTTGTTTTAAGTAATAGCATTTGTGTACAATTTGACTCCAGATTCTGATATTCTTTTGTATTATAAAATGTCCTCTATCTATAAAAGTTGATTTACTTTTTTTGTAGTTCCCACTTCCCACATCTCTACTAATGTGAGAGTTGATGTGTTTTCTTTGACTTGGTTACCAACAAATTCTTCAGATGACAGTTCCACTCCTCAGGGTGCTACTACAGTACAGAACTTTTATAATGAAACATTCCCATATATCTCATTTTGACTTTGTACGGTCTACTTGGTATTTTGCTTTTAGGGACAACAGAGAACCCATTCTGCATTGTATTTTAACTTATTTATTGTACTCTCTGGCTTGGGTACTTTTTCATTTTCAAAAATACTATTTCATCTTATATTGATTTGATCACAATCCTTCGGGGGAGAAAAACCTAATTGAGGAATTAACTACATCAAGATTCAAATTAAGAGTGATAATCTTTACTATCTTTTTGATGATTGGTTATCCTTTATATGGGATACGAAGTAATCTTGTTGTTATAACCTTTTGATCTCTTAAGTCATTGAACAGCTAGCACAGAGCTCTATTGACTTTTTGCCTTTCCTTTCTGGAAACTCTTTACAGTTTATCTGACCACTACAGTTAATTCTGATAGAGTGTAGTGTTTGTCTCTCTTCTCTTGGTTTTTTTCTCTTATCTGTTTCCTTCCTTCCATCCATCAACATTTTCAGATCTGTTCTTTTGTGCAGTGGTTCAATCTTTTGTACCTTTTCCAACTTTACTCATCATACTTTGTTTCTATTCTTCCATTATCAACTGATTACCAGAACTAATGAGAGTGGTTCCTTACAAATAAGCCAAATTCAGTCGATTAAACGTGATTTTCACTTATGACTATTTGTATCCTTGTTTGTTGGTTACGTTTTATTTGAGAAGTGGAGGGGAGTAAACAATTTGTTTGAGAAAATTGGTCACCAAAGATTTCAAAATTTAGGTGATAAGGAATTTAGGAGGTATCGTATGATTTCCACTCTTATCTGATGATGAAATGTTGCCGAATCGATGACAAATAAAAGAAGTACCTTTATCATTACATGTATGCATTCCAGTTGAAAGGCATAACAAGTTTGTGCAAATAAGTAAATTCTTTTTTTTTTACTACAGTACTATTTTTTAAATTCTTCTTATTAATCATCTGGTAGTTTACAGTGCCATGTGTAATAATTTATCGTTTACTTTAAAACTGTGATTTGAAAGAAAATGTTTCAGATGTTCATTTGGAAGTACTGTACATGTACTATTAACACAGTGCACATTAAGTAAAATTAATAAATTATGATTTAGTGTCCTTGAAAGGCTACGTAGGGCACTAGAGAAATTCCAATTCGATACTTTCTTCTTCCTGAGTTTTACATGTTTAAATTTTTGAGCGATCTCAATTCCTCTAGACTTAACATTCTGTCATACTTTAATCTTAGCAGATGGCAAAGTTATACTGTACACTGATATAACAAATACATTTTGATATATACAGTATGTACTTAATTGTTTAAACTGTTTTTGTCATCGTTTAGAAACTGCATAATATTTTGAAAATCTTGTTTGTTTCCCAAGTTGATGTGTAACAATCCTGCTTTTATGTGAATCGTGATAGGGGTTAAAGTAGGATTTCTATTCCTGGTTCTTACATAAAACTTAATCTTCCTTTTCCCATAGAACTTACTCCAGTTTTACTATCATATTTTAATACTGTAATTTGATCTTTTATCCTATTTTGCTGATACAATTTTTTTATTAGCAAAGAATTTTAAGTTAATGAAACTAGCTAGTCTTACTTAGTTTAAAAGCTCTCTTTTTGTGGTTTTAGAGAGTAACACAGCAGTGTTGGGGTTTAATAAGATATTTTCCTTGGCAGGTTTACACAAGCTGGGTCCGAGGTTTCTGCACTGTTGGGACGTATTCCATCGGCTGTGGGTTACCAACCAACATTGGCAACTGACATGGGTAGTATGCAGGAAAGGATTACCACAACAAAGAAAGGATCTATTACTTCTGTTCAGGTAAAGCTAAGGTGGTTTTTATTTGGCTGCTTTTATTATAACTTAGTTTAGACATTTCTTTTTAATCATATCAAAAGTATTTCAAACAGTATTTTGAAGTCTAGAGACAATATTTTCTGGGCTTGGAATACATGTTGGTTTGCATGGTGAAATATTTACTCCAAGACTTTTTACTTAACATATTTTTGTCTATAGATTCTACCATGTTTTGACGAATATAGATTTTTTTCCTGGTGTCCTAGGGAAAATGTAGAATTTCAACCTTTCCGAGGAGATCCAAATTCTGCCTGTTTAACGAGTCTTACGTTTTTTTTTTCTTTTTTTTTTTTAAATCAGCTTGGAACTTAATTTTCTCAAAACACTATCTTATGGTAGGAGGACTTACTTGTGTGGGGACCCCATTTGGAGATACTTTATAAATAAAAGTACTTTAATCTCTGCAGAAAACTACATAGAATTAGTTTTGAAAGAAAACCGAAGTGTAATAGGAGACTTTAACGGGAAATGGGACACAATTAATAATATAATGGAGTTACAATTGAATGAGCAATTAGTAATTTTAAGGATGGTTGCTGAAATATACTTGTATGGCATAAGGCAATTCCTATCTTTATTGTTGATGGAAGAGAATGAGAGTACGAATTGATAGATTCATTTAGGTTCTAGGACATAAAAGGAATGAAGTTGATGGCAGAGTGAACATGAAATGTTTAAAAGCCAGCATAATCTGGACAGAATGTTATATTTGAGCTTCTCTTATGCAACAAAAGCTTTAGTTATTATGATATTTCCACTGCTAGTGGAGAGAGAGGCTGCTATAGGGTTCAAATTTCTTAATCAGACAGGGGATTTCTTTGTGAAGATATGGCTTTGATATGGCTTCACAGATAAAGGATTGAAAGTTTTGAAATATATTTTTTTCTCATGTTAGGAACAGTTATCCCAGGTAGTGAACCTCTTTCATATAACAAGCATTTGTGGATAATTTTTTGTCAAGCCAATCTGAATCTGATTGAAGGGCTATCTGGATCTGATCTGCTGTGACTATGGCATAAGGGATAAGAGTTTTAACTTTGTGGGGCCTAGAGATGAGGCCTTCCTGATTTCTGAGACTGATAAGAATTTTGTTCCATCACATTTTAGTGTTTTTTTTCTTTTCTTTTTTCTTTTGAGTTTCAGAATTCTCAAAAGATTAAGTGGAGGTGGAGAATGCAACCTGATCTAAACTTCATGATTGTCTGTAGGGTAATTCCAGAGTAGGAAATGAGTAAAACTAATACAGTTCAGGTACTGTATTCCAAACCCCCACAAGGTGTTTAATGGTTATAAATGGCAAATATGTGCAAGTTGAAATGTAATAAAGAGACCAGGCTATGAGATTAAATAGTACTAAGTAAATATCACTATAATTTTGAGCTTTAGGCACATGAAGCTTTCAAAAATGAGGTAGAAAAGCACTATACCAGGTATAGTATATAGCAAAACTCGTGATTCCTGAATTCAGTGATTTTCGTTCGACAGTCACATACTGGCAACTCTTACATTCTTCACATTTCTAATGAGACTAGGTTCCCGGGATGAAGCATTTTGAATCTTCGCTCAATATAAGATACAGTACATTAAGCATGATTTTAGAGAATTAATGCTATATTTTTTATCAAAATATCAGCGAATTCATTATGGAAAAATTAATCCAATAATCACTATTTATGATAAAAAATAAAAAATAAGGATTTAATGAGTGTGACTTTTTAGCTCCCATAGTAATGTATTTAACGTAAAGAACGTGTAGGATATGTACTGTAGTTCTGGGCAGAGTCTAACGAGAAACCAACTGGCACAGTGGCAGTTGTCGCGGTGATACACTCTTAGTCTCACAAAGTACGTCTACTAGCCTAGTAATCTATCACAAATGACTGGAGCTACCGAACCGCGACTGGAAATTATAACTCTAGTTGAGTGTTATTTCATCAGATTTTCGAAAATAAAGACAACCAATAGACGAAACATCTGTGTATATATGGATAAAACAATACAGTGAAGAAAGGTTGAAAAGACATTCTCGGAGATGGGAAACCCCGCTACACAACCACAGAAGGAAATGAAGAGTTAACCAACTTTTATAACCACAGATTTATTTTTGTAATCATTTTCCGTTCTGTATAGTAGACAAGTCATCATAAGCCAATGCTTATCATTATGGGAGTCTATGGGTAAGAACAATATTTGTAATAAATTGGTTGACATTATTATCAAAAGGGATAAACAACCCAGACTCACTATATATTAATCACCTCTCTCTCTCTCTCTCTCTCTCTCTCTCTCTCTCTCTCTCTCTCTCATATATATATATATGTGTATATATATATATATATATATATATATATATATATATATATATATATATATATATATATATATATATAACGGATTTTGAGCGTAGCGAAAAATCGATTTTTGGGTGAGGTAGCCATGTCGTCCTGATGGAAGTTCCTTCAAAGGTAGCTTCCTAGGTATATTTGACTACAGTGATATATCCCAGAGAATTTATCGAAGGTATCCAGAATTCTAACTCCTGGAGCGAATATCCCTTAAAATTTTACGAAGGGATATCGCGTAATATCAGAGGACGTATTCTTGACACGTCTCATGGCTATCTACACCCCATACAGAGCTTTCTCTACGAGGGGAAAGAGAGGCAAGAATAGGGTGAGTCGTTCCAGAGACATCGCTCTCGACGAGTCACTACTGTACCGCAAATAGTGCGCCTGTCTGCCACCCGAGGCGCCACCGTCATTCTTTGTAGCTTTGTAGGTGATGCAGATACATTACTATAGGGAGGGATTCATTATCCTTTTGTCCCAAAAGAGGGTGGGTCCATCAGGACGATATGGCTACCTCACCCAAAAATAGATTTTTCTCTACGCTCAAAATCCGTTTTTTGGGCTCAGGCCATGTCGTTGTGATGGAAGTGTACCAGAGCATTAATGTATCTTTGGATTTTCAATAGTGCCGTTCATCTCGAGCTGAATCTTTCCTCTTCGGTCTTTAGACCTAGACACACTTGATGTTACCGTTATACATCAATCAGCTGATCATAAAATATGTCAATGCTTTCTGCCCCCTACAGGGAAGAGTCTGGGTAGACTCGAGGAAAAAACCTGAGGATTGTGAGTTCATGGAACAATCTAGCAAACAGTTTGTATATTAGTGTCAACATATACGTAAAGCATAGTCTGTACTAGGATGGAAATGGCTTGGGCAGATTACTGTAGCTCCCGGGTCTGTGAAGAGACGGACAGGTTTATATATGTGTAGGAACACTTTAAACAGTAAAATGAACAGTCTAGTACAACAAGGTCTTACCTGTTTGCCTGGAACACCATGAATCTTAGTTCTAGTATTGATTTAATTATCAAAAGAGTCAAGGATGCTCTGACTTATGCATTTAAAGAATTGTTTAAATGACTATTTGAATAAATATTTGGGGCGAAGGAGACGCAAATATTCGTTCTATTGTTTATTACAAAAATAGAAATCATGGTTGTAAACAATTACAATGTATGTTGAATAATTCTACATACGAGCATAACCAGTAATAACAGAATAAAAAAGGGGTTTGCCTGAAAAGGAAAACATTAGCCACTCAAGGGAAACATGCAGTTTCGTTCTATAATCTGTTGTTACTAAAACACTGTGCATATAAGAATGCCTGGCACTTGTGTCAGTTTATTATGCTTAATGTCACCTGTATAGGGAGAACAGTCTATAGTGTTATCACTTAAACACAAAACTCAACACGATATGTCTTACGAGTCTATCGTGTACACCCTTCACTATAAGTCCCTAATAGTGCACTTTTCTTCGCAGTAATCAAGCAGCGGGTTTTATCACACTGCCCGCCACCACCACATGAAACTTAATTTCTTGTAATTGCTTCGCGTAGTGCTTGAAGAAGACCCTCAAGGACTTCCATCCAGTATAAGCACGGAGACTTTCAAACGACATTGTTTGGAAGAAATTCAGAGACGAGGAAACTTTCCTCGGATCATGACCTGCGGGTGTACTGTCTGTATCCGCTCTGCGAATGAAGTAGGTGATTTTCGCCCTAATCTGTTTCAAGGATAACGTTGAACCAGAAGTCTCTCCCCTGAAAAGCTGACCTCCCTTAAAGTCTGAAGTTCTACGAAGATAGACCTTTAGGCATTCCACTGGGCAGAGGGATGCTTCTTCCTTCAAAGGGCAGATTCTCCAGGGACCCCACTGTTTAGTGGGTAGCTCGTTCTTGCCGAGAAACGTTGGGTCCGGAAAGAGGTTCAGTTCTCCATTATCTGTGAACTGAATGTGGCCATCATCCCTCGAGAGGGCCACTATTTCGCTAACTCTAGCTCCCGAGGCTAGTGCAAACAAGAATATCACCTTTTGAGTCAAGTCTTTCAGCGAGCAATCCTCATTATTTAGGGTTGATGCTAAATGAAGAACTTTGTCCAAATACCATGAAATGGGCTTAGGAGGAGCTGCGGGCCGAAGTTTAGCGCAGGCTTTAGAGATCTTGTTTAAGATTTCGTTGGAAAAGTCTACCTGGAAGGCATAAAGTATTGGTCTGGCCAGGGCGGATTTACATGTAGTAATCGTATTGGCTGCTAAACCTTGTTCATGAAGATGGATGAAGAAGGACAAACAGAAGTCCGTAGAAATCTCCTTAGGTTTCTTCGCCTTGACAAAGGCCACCCATTTTTTCCAGGAAGACTCATACTGTCTTCTTGTTGACTTTGAGTTGTACTCTTCTAGGAAGTTGATACTGTCCCTAGAAATCCCAAACCGTTTCTTGACCGCTAAGGCGAGAAAATCATGAGATGAAGGTTCTGGGTTTTCACTGATGAAGCTGAGACAGTCAATTTCTGCACTTGCTGAGTCAGAACTGGGTCCGGCAACGGGATCAGTTTCAGGCGTAGTTCCGTTAGCAGGGGGAACCAAACGCTGTTGGGCCACTTGTGGGCCACTATTGCTGCCGTCCCCTGAAAGGATCTCAGCTTGTCGAGGACTTTCAGCAGGACGTTGGTTGGAGGGAATAGGTAGATCTTGGACCATCTGTTCCAATCTATGGACATTGTATCATCGCTTCCGCTAGAGGATCCTCGTACGGGGCTACATACCGGGGTAGCTTCTTGTTGTGGCTCGTTGCAAAGAGGTCTATCTGCAGTCCCGGGACTTTGCGTAAGATGAAGGAGAACGATCTTGCATCTAGGGACCATTCTGACTCTATCGGTTTGGTTCTGGATAGAGCGTCCGCTGTCACATTGCGGAACCCTGAAAGGTGGACTGCTGACAAATGCCATCTCTTCTACTCCGCTAAGCGGAGGATGGCTAGTATCACTTGATTTATGTGAGGCGATCTCGAGCCCTGTCGATTTAGGCATCTCATTATGACTTTGCTGTCTAGAACCAGACGAATGTGGATTGAGCAGCGGAGTTTCAGTTTCTTTAGGGAAAGAAAAACTGCCATGGCTTCCAGGAAGTTTATGTGGAAGGTTTTGAATAGGGGAGACCAGGTTCCTTGGACTTTCCGATGGTGAGAGTTACCTCTCCCCCCCCATTCTTTTGAGGCATCCGTGTGAATGGTGACTGACGGTGGAGGTGGTTGTAAGAGAACCTTGTTCTTTAGGTTCTTGGCCTCCGACCATGGCTTGAGTAGGGATCGCAGACGATTTGGTGTCGGTCTTTTTAGATCTCTTCGAGCGTTGGATGCGTATTTTCTCCAGACTCCTGATGCATCTTTTAATTGTGCTCTCAATACTGGATCTGTCACTGAGGCAAACTGGAGAGACCCCAACACTCTCTCCTGTTGCCTTCTTGATATCCTTGCGGATCGAAGAAGGCTTCTGACAGATCCCGCTATCTCTTTCTGTTTCTGTGATGGAATGGAAAGGCAGTGCGACTGCAAGTTCCAGTGGACGCCCAGCCACTGAAACTTCTGAGCTGGAGACAGTCGGGATTTTTCCCGATTGATCTTGAATCCTAAGTGTTCCAGGAACTGGATCACTTCCATGGAGGCTTGCCTGCATTCTTCTTCAGATGCTGCCCACACCAGCCAGTCGTCCAGGTAGGCTACCACCTGGATTCCTTTTAGGCGTAGTTGATGAATGACTGCATTCGCAAGCTTGGTGAATACCCTTGGAGCTATGTTTAGTCCAAAGGGCATGGCCCTGAAGACGTACTGTCTTCTTTGTAGTTTGAATCCCATGTAGGGGGAAACTTGATGGCTGATCGGAACGTGCCAGTACGCATCCGTCATGTCTATTGAGACTGTGTATGCCCGTTTGGGCAACAGGGTCCTGATGTGTTGAAGCGTCAGCATTTTGAACTTGTAGTTCACTATGAACTTGTTGAGTGGTGACAAGTCCAGAATTACTCTGAGCTTTTCTGAGTCCTTCTTCGAAACACAAAATAGCCTTCCTTGGAATCTGACGGACTTCGCCTTCCGTATAACTCTTTTGTTCAAGAGATCCTGAACATATTCTTCCAATATGGGGGTTGAGTGTTGGAAGAATTGAGGGAAGGTTGGTAGAGTTGAGCTCCAACTCCCCCTTAGTCCGTTCTTGATTAGGCTGTGGGCCCAGGGATCGAAGGTCCAACGATCCCGGAAGTAGAAGAGTCTCCCTCCTACCGGTAGCATCTCTCTTTGAGTGCTGGGAGGAGGATTTACCTCCTTGGCCACGTCCACCCCTGTTACCTCTACCTCTGGAAGGGCGTCTGGAGGAGCCTCGAAAGGATCCTCGAGACTTCGGACGAAAGGTCGTAGACTGCCTTTCAAACACTGGGGTGAACACCGGTGACTGAGTCGCCAGGGTTTGGGGCACCAGTTGAAAGGTGGTGGGCGGTTGTGCCACCGTCTGGGGCACCGTGGCCACGGGAAGCTGCTGTTGCTGCTTAGGCCGAGAGGGCACTCTAGGTCGCTTTGATTTATTCTTCGGCTTGGGACCCTCATCAGCTGAAGATTTCCTCTTGGTGGACAAGCCCCACTTGGAAAGGAGGTTCTTGTTTTCAGTGGCGGCTTTGTCTACGACCTCTTTGACCACTTCACTTGGGAAGAGGTCTTTTCCCCAGATGTTGGAAGCTATCAGCTTCCTGGGTTCGTGCCTCACCGCAGCCGAGGCGAACACGAATTCTCTACAAGCCCTTCTGGCTTTAATAAAGTTGTACAAGTCTTTAGTCACCGTCGCCAGATAGGCTTTGGCGAAGACCATGTACATGTCTGGTTTATCTGGGATGCTTGCCATTGTCTCCAGGCCAGTCTGTAGAGACAAGGAAGCAGCTAAGCGTTCTTTTGTCTCCTTCTCTCTATGCAGGAGAAAGTCCGACAGCTTGGGGGGGTCTTCGGCGAACTGTCGTCCGGCAATATCTGCCGCCAGCTTTCCGACTGTGAAGGTGTTGTGAACATCCTTCCAGTCCGCATCATCTGATGGAAAGGCTAGGGAGAAGGGTCTATACTCTTCGAGTGTAGGGCACGGTTTTCCTGCCTCGATTGCCTTTAAGGCTGCCTTGAGCCCTTTATCCATAAAGGGGAAGGCACGTTGAGGATCAGCAATGAAGGACGGGTGCTTCTTGCTGAGAGCCGGCACCTTAGAGCTAGTGAAGGCCCTCTCCTTTAAGGTGGTGTTCAATAAGGCTTGAGCCTTAGAGAGTTCAAGAACAATCGTTTCCTTGGGCTCTGTCTCCTCTTTGGACGCTGGTTCCGTCCTGAGACGGACGTAGCAGTCCGGGTAGGACCCTTTGCTTGGCCAGAATTCAATATCCTCTACTTGGACAGTACCCAGTTTATCTGAGAGGAAGATCTTCCTGCCCGACATGGGCATGTGCTCTGCGTACCTCCAAGGGTTAACGTCAGAGAAGGCAGGGAGATCCTTAACGTTCAGCTTCTTCGGAGCTAAACGTGCCGCAACCAGTTGATGGATTTCGGTCCGAAAAGAGGCCTCCTTCTCGGTCGATTTCTGTTGCATGTCTTGCACCATGGACAGCAACGAGTGAAAATTACTCGTAATCGAATCCAGTTGGGGCGCAGTGGAGGAAGTAGAAGGCACCGGCTCATTTCCTATGGCCGATGACACCGAAATCGTATCGGCTTTCTCCGGTAGTGGTTCGGGTGGAACATCATCCACCTGATCCAGCTCCTCCACTAGGAGATTGTTCTCCGTCTCCTCTAAGAGAACTGATATGTTGTCCTCAAGTTGGATGTTCTCCAAGGCATCCGAAACTTCAGATTCTACCGGAATCTGAACAAGGGGAATCTCAGGTTTAGCCGGGGGAATGACCGCATCCGAAGATGCCTTAGGGAAGAGACATGCTCTCATCCTTTCATTAGGAAGGTATGGGCCAGAGGTATTCTTCTGAAAATCCCTAACCCATTTACGCAGCTTCTCCCTTGCTGCGTCCCTTGACTCAGTCGACTTTTGGTCATCAAAAGCCTCGGTTACCAGGTTAGTATAAACAGTACATACCTACGGGTCCCAATATTTGAGAGCCCCCTTCGTGACAGCGCAGCGAGCATGGGCCCTGCACATGTCGTGGCCGCAGAAGTTCTTACTGCGGACCCGGCAAAAACTATTCCCGCACTCGGGATGCTCCTCCTGTAAAGAAAGGAAAAGTCTATTAGTATTCGGTGAAATTCTCAAATTTCAACATATATAATATATTATATTAGCTTGGATAGGGTAAGCTATAGTAGGAAAGACACCTACATGTGTTTCCTGTCCAGCCAATTGCTATGACCTCCTCCAATATTGAAACAGAATTCTTAAGAATCTTTAGGGGAAGATGATATCCTATGATATTAGTGTATCTTAACACAATCTTCCAGTTTCAATAATAGGGATTAAGGACAATAATGGATCATATCCATTAAAGGAAGAGAGAATCACTCTCTTATATGTGATGGTCTCACAATAGGCTGCCCATGAAGCACCTTGTAGGTTGGAAAAAACTTGGGCTACAGCACTGACTGTTTGGCAACAAGTTGTCAGACTTGTCAGGCTTTCCGGCACCTGCTGGGCCTGCTGGCATCTGCCGGGCAGGCTGGCACATGCCGGCCTATACTGGGCTATTGAAGGCAATTATTGTCTTCATAACATTGTGTGATAGGCCGCCTGCAATGGCTCTGCCGGCTGCCGGCGGCGGCGGCAGTTCTACCAGCCGGCGGCGGCGGCGGCTCTGCCGTCTGCCGGCGGTGGCGGCTCTGCCGTTTGCCGGCGGCGGCGGCACTGCCGGCCGGCAGTAGTATCTGCCTTCTGCTGGCGGCTCTGACGGCTGCTGGCGGCTCTGCCGGCCGGCAATGGCTCTGCCGGCTGTCGGCGGTGTCATGGATCTGCCGGCCGGCAGCCGAGGATCCTTCCATCAAGGGGAACCAAGGCAGTCGGCGGCAGAGGACCAGGATTGGGTGGCCGGCTGCCGGCCGGCTACTCAGCGGCCGGCAGTCGGTACCCGAATGTCCAATATCTTTGGCCCAGTATGAAAGTACAAGAGAAAGAAAGGATGGAGGAAGGCAAGGGTTCAGCCTTGCCGGCCTGCATCCAGAATGAGGGTTCAAGTAGAAGGGGGAATTAAATTCGGGCTTCCACCCAACCATATCCCAGTCATGAGGGATAATGGAAGGCAGTTCAAGGGAGGACCGATGAACACTCTAAAGAATATGAGGACACCTGCCGGCAGCCGGCCTAGCCGGCAGCCGATAGGGAGCCTCTGGCCAGTCCTACAAGAACCCTAGGGTCAATGTAGAACGACGGCCAGGAGGGTGTTGGATCATTCAACACGAAAGGGATAGCGGGGAGGGGTAGGTGTCCTATAGTTAAGGTAATGTCCGAAGGCACTACCCAACTTAGAGGATTCTGTTCTCGTAAAGTAACCTCAGATAGGGGAAGTCATTTCCCCAGGTTGGGTTAGTCAAGGGAGAGGGTGTCCGTAGGACCCCGACTCGCAGGAGAGCAGAATCTCGTACCAGAGACCCTAGGCAATGAAGAAATCCTTTCTTCGGTCTAGGGACTACTGGCACAGGACTGTCTGCTAGGCCAGGGAAGGGAGAATTGTCATACAAAACTCCCAAGTATTGCCTAGGGAGGTCTAGCCTCCTGAAAGGGCAGCTTAACCTGACCTTGGAAATCATTTCACCAAGACAGGGAGATGCCTAACACAGACTAATACTCTGATGTCCCGTCCTAAACTCAAATACGACTCAGTGGTTAGGAGAAAGAAAACGGAACGTATCAGTAAAACTTTGCCAGAACTCTGTTCACATCAAAGAAAACTGTGAATAGCCTAGGCTAATCAGAGGGAAGGGGATTGCTCTTAAATCTCCTAGGAGATTGGTATCGAGTTAAAAGGTATAGGAGGGGTCAGTCTCCCCTTAAAAGGTAATACAAGAGCAATGGGGACATGTATGAAAGTATTTTTGGGCTCAAGCCATGGCGTCCTGATGGAAGGTTCCTTTTTGGTAGCTTCCTTGGGTATATAACTACTAGATATTCCCAGAGAATTTAACCACAGGTTTATCACAGAATTCTAACTTCTGGAGCGAGTATCCTAAAGGTTTCCCTTTAAGACATCGTATATCAACAGGGGACGCATGTATTAACGCGCCACATAGCTATCTGCACCCCACACAGAGTTAACACTTCGATGTTTAGGGGCGGAGAATAGCTGGGGAGCCGTTCCACAGCTAATCTCGTCCGTGGCTACTTTTGGTACTCGAGACGTAAACAAACGGGCGCCATTGCTAAATGACATCACGTCCGTCCTCATCCTTCGCTTAGTAGCTTGCCTTACTAGACGGATTTTTCTCTGTGCGTATCTTATCGACTTGCATCTTAGCCATGTCTCTACCCTCGGCCTCGCCTTCTTCTGGAAAGTTGAGTACAAGGTTCCAGTATTGTTTAAATAAGCTCTGACCATAAAGTAACTTTTACTTTTCGAGATATTTTATGTTTTTTGGCAGAGCTGTGCCTCGACCGGACCCGCCATTTTATGGCGTCGCTGTTGTTTTGCATGCCTTATTTAGCTAGCCTCAAAAGCGTTTTCCGGCCTCATTAACTAATCGATACTATTAGTTATTTAGTCTTCATAGCTAGGAACTTTATATATCGTGTTTTGACGCTCTGTTATTGGTCATCGACTGACCCCATACCAGTTCGCTAGTCTAGCCCCTAGGCCAGAGTGCCTGTCATCAGTGTTCATGCATGATATATTTCAGTGATCCTAGGTTTAGTTATGAAGATAGTGGCATTATTTTATGATACTGTTAACTGTGATGCAAGTGTTTTCGCCTTCAGGGACCATATAGGGGATAGGTTTGATAGTGTGCCTTTCTAACCTAACCTACATGTTGGACCCCTATATGCTTCCTTCACCCCTTGCCTTAGGGCATCCCCTCTGTGTAGCCTTGCTCCCCCTACCACGTAAGGGGATCAAGCTCATATCAGAGTATCTATCGCTTCTCTGTCCTCCCTAAGGGAATGATCCCCCCTTAGGGTTGCGTCCGAGAATGAGGAACGGCATGCCCTTCCTCTATTGCTGGGGCTAGGTTTCCGACCTTCCCTGCAATAGCGATACGTCTTCCATCCTTCCTAGTTCAGGGTGTAACATCCCTGCTCTAGGTTAGGCTTGGGGGGAGTTAGTTCTGTGCCTTGCTGAAACGATACCCATGCACCGTTCTCAGACAGGCTGCTTAACCTTAGGCTAGGGAGCGTCCTCCCTTCCTTGGTGGCCGCTTTGGTACAGAGCCTCCCCTATAGAAGACACTTATTCTTCTCCCCTCCCCTCCTATCTCTTGTATGGCCTAGCCTATACTTAGGTTAGTCTATACCCATCTGTCCCCTGTCCTACAACTCCTCCTTAGGGTGGAGTGATAGGGCTACCTTGAGCCCCTGTGTGCAGTCCGCTCTGGTACATATACCCTTCATAGTGTCCTATGGGGTTAGCCACTGGATGCGTTTTGTCCGCAGGGGTTCTCCCCCCCTCTTGGGTGTTCCCTAGCCCTCCCTTGGGCTACCGTGGCTCCCGGCTGCCTGCGACCCCTGCCACTGGGTGATAGGGCTAGCCTCTATCATGGGTACACCCACTCAGGTGGGATGTCTTGGGGTCCGTGTCCGTACCCCTACATCCCTCCTTCTGTCTCTTTCACTGTCCTGGTGCCGGTCCCTTGCCGCCTCCCCTGTCGGTGATACCCATCTTCCACCCTTGGTGACACATTCCTTGCCCCCTGGGCCGTCAGTCCTCCGTGTGCCGGGGGACTGCCGCCGGAGCCTTCCGGAGGCGTCAAAGCGACTTGCACCCCTTCTACTAGCTATCATCTCATGTTGATAGCCCTACATTGCAACCAGATGGTTTGACTACATAAATAGATAGATATTATCTTTCCGTTCTATTAATAACCATGCTGTCTTCTTGCATATCACAAATTTCCAGCTTGCTGTGTGTATCTTAGCACGGCTGGTTGCCGGAAACCATTACCCTATGGGATCGTCTACGTTCCCAATTCTATGGTCTGAGTGGCCTCAGTCCCAGTTTTATATCCTTGGCAATTCCCACTAGAATTCCCCCTGCCTTCCTGGCAATCTATGAAGAATTCTGCCCTGTGCCCTCGGTCACAAACAAATTGCCTATGGATAAGGTTACGGTAACCAGCCGGGGGGGTTACACGGAGTATGTGTCTATCTCCTTCAATTCCGCCCACTCTCAAAACATCACATTGTTTATACCACTTAATATTAAGTTAAAGATTAATCCTTTAATATTTAACTTTAGAATATAAGTCATTCTTATGACTGCCCCATACTCATGTTCTCTTTCTCTTACAGGAGGAGTACGTGAAGTGCGATCACGGCTTCTGTGAAGTGAAGCGCCCGCACTTCTACGGGCACACGGCGTGTAGGACCCACGCCCCTTGCGCCAACAAGAAAGGCGATCTGAAGTTTTGGGACCCGCAGAACTGTACAGTCTGCAAGGACCACCTGGTCGAGGCGTTCAATAATCCTCCCTCAGCGGAGGTTAGGGACACTTCTAGAGAGAAGCTACGCAAATGGGTGCGTGGCTTCCAGAAGAACGCCACTGGACCATACCTTGCCACCGAAGACTTGAGGGCCTTGCTTTTCCCGAAGGCATCCCCAGACTCTGTGGTCCCCAAGGATCAGATCCCCACCGTCCAGATCACGGTGGAACCCGATGTAGTCATGGCCCAGTCCATGCACGAGTGTCGCCTGGATACCGACAACGCGGAACGTATGTCAGAGGTGTTGGAGACCACGGAGAGGAACCTCATGGCCGAAGAACTGGACTATGAGGAAGACCAAGTGGAATACACCGAGTCGGAGATAGAGGTCGCTCCACCTTCCACCCCCGCCCCAACTCCTACACCGACGGAAGTATCACTCCCGTCTACCTCCGCCACCCCGGACCCCGTCCCCTCCAGCGCCCAGGAGATGTTCCGTATGCTCGAAGCTCTTATGGACAAGAAACTCCGTGAGACACACGAATACATCAGGACCATGGGAAGTTCAAAGGAGCCGAAAAGGATTTCGGTTAAGGACCTCTCGGCATGTTCGCACGCCAACCCCTGGAGGTTTGCTGGGCACATGCCTATCGCAACGGGCAGGATCTTCGTCAGTGAGAAGGTCGGCTCGGTTGCCCTGGAAGAAGTGGAATTCTTCCCGAGTTTTGAGGCTTATCCGGACTGTTACGTCCGACTTCGATCCGAACCTGCCTCTAAAGAAGAGACCGAACCTAAGGAGGTGATAGTGTTCGATCTCCCGAAGGCCCAGGCTATGCTGGCCAACGCTGTTAAAAGTAGGGGTTTTACCTGCTCAAAGCTTCCGGCGCTTAGCAAGAAGCACCCTACCTACGTCGCACCAGATGATGCGAAACTCCCCTTCATGGAAAAGGCCTTCGCTGCGGTACACAAGGCAGTGGAAGAAGGGAAACCTTGCCCTGTACTGGAGGAGTGCAGACCCTTCTCCCTGATTACTCCCCCCGATGTTCGACACTGGAAAGATGTCCAGCATACTTTCATGGTGGGGAAACTAGATCCTGACGT
Source organism: Palaemon carinicauda (assembly GCF_036898095.1). Taxonomy (NCBI): domain Eukaryota; kingdom Metazoa; phylum Arthropoda; class Malacostraca; order Decapoda; family Palaemonidae; genus Palaemon; species Palaemon carinicauda. Next base: position 196,651,989 of record NC_090728.1, read on the forward strand.
TGCTGGACGTCAGTTTAACGAAGACCTCCCGAAACTTAATGACCATCTCCTTTGTCGGGAACATGACACGAAGGAAAGGCTCGCCGCATCCATGTCCCTCCAGGTACAGCTCGACGTCATGGCCAGTGACACTAGAGTCCCCGATCACTACATGGTGCTCGCCAAAACGCATTTGGCGACTGTAGTTAAGGACCTGTACAGCTTCATGAAGGCTTGTAGAGCCTGTCGTGAATTCGTGTTCTCCAGTGCCACAGTGAGACACGAACCCCGGAGGCTGATTTCCTCCAACATCTGGGGTAAGCACCTCTTTCCCTCTGCCCTTGTGAAAGAGATCACCGACAAGGCCGCCACGGAGAACAGGAACCTTCTCCACAAGTGGGGCATGTCGAAGAAGAGGAAATCCTCTCAGGACGACGGCCCTCAACCTAAGAGGAAATCCTCCAAGCAGAAACCCCAGCAACGTCAACAGAGACGGCAGTTTCCGGGACCCGCTACTCCCCAAGTGGCTGCTCAGCCACAGCAGACCTTTCAGCTGGTCACCCAACCGGTCTTGTCACAGTCGCCGGTTTTCACCCCTGCTTTCGAGCAACAGACGACTACCTTTCGTCCCAAAGGTAGAGGCTCAAACAGAGGTGCAGGCAGAGACGCATCTCACCGTCTCTCCAGAGGCAGAGGAGGAAGGGGAGCTAGCAGCCGAGGCAGTAAACCCTCGGGACACCAGAAGCAATGAAGTGCTTCCGGTGGGAGGAAGACTCCGCCAATTCCAGGATCGTTGGACCTTCGATCCCTGGGCACACAGCATCGTCAAGAAGGGTCTAGGCTGGAGTTGGACTCAACCACCCCCAACCTTCCAGCAATTCTTCCAACAATCAACCCCCCTAGATCTCTTGAACAAGAAGGTGATAAGGAGGGTAAAGTCAACCAGGTTCCAAGGGAGACTGTTTTGCGTCCCCAAGAAGGACTCCGACAAGCTCAGAGTCATTCTAGACTTATCCCCCCTCAACAAGTTCATAGCGAACAACAAGTTCAAGATGCTGACTCTTCAACAGATAAGGACCCTTCTGCCTCAAGGTTCTTACACGGTCTCCATAGACCTGGCGGATGCCTACTGGCACGTTCCAATGAACCACCACGCTTCCTCCTACCTAGGATTTCGACTCCAAAGGAAAAGCTACGCCTTCAGGGCCATGCCCTTCGGCCTCAACGTGGCCCCTCGGATCTTCACAAAGCTGGCGGACGCCATCGTACAACAGCTTTGCCTCCGAGACGTCCAGGTGATGGCCTACCTCGACGACAGGCTAGTCTGGGCTCCATCGCCCGAGGATTGTTTAAGATCCTGCAACAAAGTCACCCAGTTCCTAGAACACCTGAGATTCAAGATAAACAGAAAGAAATCTCGCCTCTCTCCAGCTCAGAAGTTCCAATGGTTAGGAATCCAGTGGAACCTTCAGTCACACCGCCTTTCCATTCCCCAGAAGAAAAGGAAGGAAATAGCAGGGTCTGTCAAGCGACTGCTGAAATCCAAACGGATCTCAAGACGTCAGCAGGAACGAGTTCTAGGCTCTCTACAGTTCGCCTCAGTGACAAACCCAGTGCTACGTGCACAGCTAAAGGATGCCGCGGGAGTCTGGAGACGTTCCGCATCCATCGCTCGAAGAGACCTCAAGAGACGGCTCCCAAACAGACTTCGGCTGCTCCTAAAGCCGTGGTCGGAAGCAAAGGCCCTGAAAAGGTCCATCCCTCTTCAACACCCACTTCCATCACTCAACATCCACACGGACGCTTCGCTGGAGGGTTGGGGAGGTCACTCCCACCAAAAACAGGCTCAAGCAACATGGTCTCCCCTATTCAAGACGTTTCACATCAACATCTTGGAGGCCATGGCGGTCCTTCTAACTCTGAAGAAACTCTCCCCGCCTCCCTCGATCCATATTCGTCTAACCCTAGACAACTCGGTGGTAGTTCGATGTCTCAATTGCCAAGGCTCAAGATCGCCCCAGATAAATCAGGTGCTTCTGACAATCTTCCGTCTGGCAGAGAAGAAGAAATGGCACCTGTCTGCAGTTCACCTACAAGGATTCCGCAAAGTGACGGCGGACGCTCTATCTCGGACAAGCCCAATAGAGTCGGAATGGTCTCTAGACGCAAGATCATTCTCCTTCATCTCTCACCAAGTCCCAGAACTTCAGATCGATCTCTTCGCAACGAGCGACAACAATCAACTTCCTCGATATGTGGCCCTGTACGAGGACCCCAAGGCAGAAGCAGTGGACGCCATGTCACTGGATTGGAACCGGTGGTCCAAGATCTACCTGTTCCCTCCCACCAACCTTCTGTTGAAAGTCCTCTCCAAACTGAGAACCTTCAAAGGGACAGCAGCCCTAGTGGCTCCCAAGTGGCCTCGGAGCAACTGGTACCCCCTAGTCCTGGAGCTACAATCTACGCTGATCCCTCTCCCGGGACCAGTTCTCTCCCAGCAAGTACATAAGTCGACTGTCTTCGCTTCATCATTGAAAGTCAGGGACCTTCATCTCATGATTTTCTCTCCCTAGCCGCGAAGAAAAGGTTCGGGATATCGAAGAAGAGTCTCGACTTCCTCGAGGAATACAAGACCGAATCCACACGACGGCAATACGAATCATCCTGGAGAAAATGGGTCTCATTCGTCAAGGCGAAAAATCCTACGGAAATCACCATCGATTTTTGCATGTCCTTCTTCATTCACCTTCATGGACAAGGCTTGGCAGCCAACACGATTTCTACTTGCAAATCGGCCTTGACTAGACCACTAATGTACGCCTTCCAGATTGATCTGTCCAGCGACATCTTCAATAAACTGCCGAAGGCATGCGCTCGTCTACGCCCAGCACCCCCACCAAAACCGATCTCCTGGTCCCTGGACAAAGTGCTCCATTTTGCCTCCAACTTGGACAATGATTCGTGCCCTCTCAAGGATCTGACTCAAAAGTTATTTTTCTTTTTGCTCTTGCCTCAGGGGCCCGAGTCAGCGAAATAGTGGCATTATCAAGGGACGAGGGTCACATTCTGTTTACAGATTCAGGAGACCTTACCCTCTTCCCGGATCCGACGTTTCTCGCCAAAAACGAACTACCCACCAAAAGATGGGGCCCTTGGAGAATCTGCCCCCTGAAAGAAGATGCCTCTCTATGTCCAGTAGAGAGCCTCAAGGTCTATCTTCGTAGAACTTCGGACTTTGGTGGAGGCCAACTCTTCAAAGGAGAAACATCGGGTAGCGACCTGTCACTGAAACAACTACGAGCGAAAATCACCTACTTCATTCGCAGAGCGGATCCTGACAGTACACCCGCAGGTCACGATCCTAGAAAAGTTGCATCGTCTCTGAATTTCTTTCAGAGCATGAATTTCGAAAGCCTTAAGAGTTTCACAGGCTGGAAATCCTCACGTGTTTTCTTCAAACATTATGCGAAACAAGTGCATGAAGTCAAACATTTTGTGGTAGCCGCAGGTAGTGTTATGAAACCTGCACCTAACTCTGCATAGAACAGTGAGTTACTTGGGACTCTAACTCCTCGGGTGCCTATGTTGACCCTCGTGTGATACGTAGTGATTTCAAAGACACTTAGTGCTTTTTCATATACTGTTCTTATCCCAGGTGAAATGTCATAGTCGTCACATGAGTGCCGCATGCCTAGAGCGTGATGTGTTTTCTTTTTAAAGACTGATGTTCCTCTGGAACGAGTGCCTACTAATAATTTTAAATTCTCTCTCAGATTCAAGAGCAAGTCTTTCATTACTATGTACATTATAATTTGTTGTAAACACTTTTACATATTTATTGCATTTAATTACCATATTCTGCAATTGTGAAATAAAATTTCTATTTTATTACTTGTGCGTCTCAATCCGCTCCTACTTATACTATAAAATACATGACTGTCATAGTTTTATTATCCCCTTCCTCTTATATACGATGAAGATTACTAAGGATTCAATCCTTATTATATACTCACCTCTGTAATGTAATATTCCTACCCGAATACTTACTTAAATCATGCCTTTGAGACCAGACGATTCTCTCTCTTCACATACAGTGCCTAACCACCACTTGTCTGCCTTTGAGAATGTTCCTATATGAATACCAACCATTCAGTCTTGTCTCCGAGTTCTTCATGTTCTCCCAGCAAGGTGGGTAGCCCTTCCATGACCACTTTGATCTTCAGCATGGTCCGTTGGGACTTCACTGCCAGGGGGGCAGGAAGTTTTCTTCCCTACGGTTCCTCTATTGAGATTACTATGCTAACCTGTTTAAAGCCCTCGGCACTTACTTTTCAAGGGGAAAAATCTACCTCGATACATTGATTCTCTGGTATTCTTCCATCAGGACGCCATGGCTTGAGCCCAAAAAATGGATTTTGAGCGAATCGAAAAATCTATTTTTGGGTGAAATAGCCATGGCGTCCTGATGGACCCTCCCTGCTACTTCGTCCAGTTTTTTCAGGTCCCACCCTGTTCTGCTGTATCATGGTGATCGGCAAGCAACTGGCTTCAGGATGAGGACGGACGTGACGTCATTTAGCAATGGCGCCCGTTTGTTTACGTCTCGAGTACCAAAAGTAGCCACGGACGAGATTAGCTGTGGAACGGCTCCCCAGCTATTCTCCGCCCCTACACATCGAAGTGTTAACTCTGTGTCTTAAAGGGAAACCTTTAGGATACTCGCTCCAGAAGTTAGAATTCTGTGATAAACCTGTTGTTAAATTCTCTGGGAATATCTAGTAGGGAATATCTAGTAGTTATATACCCAAGGAAGCTACCAAAAAGGAACCTTCCATCAGGACGCCATGGCTATCTCACCCAAAAATAGATTTTTCGCTTCGCTCAAAATCCGTTACTAAAGCCTCTAGGCTAGTAGCCTAGGAGCATTGAGAATTGATCACCAAAACTCTCTATATACTATCTTGGAAGAGGAAAGCATAATTAAGTAATATCAAACAAGTGTAAAAAATTTTGCCTGTGCTTCAATGCAACTTTACCAGGATGGTTATATCATGCATGAAGTGTGAGGGTGCCTAGGCTAGGAAGCCTAAGCACTCGTGAGGCTCGTTCAGAATAGCCAAATTCACGACAACAAAGACATAATATAAGAATCCCTAGCTAAAAATCTAAATAGCTTAAGTTATTAAAGCGTATAAATGCCGGAAAAAGGTCGTTGTGGCTAGCTAAATGAACAGAAGAACAACCGCGTCACTGACGCCATCTGGCTGGCAACAGCTCTTGTTACGTTAATTACGATCTCAATCGAAAAGCAAAACTGGCAAGAGCTTAAATTTACACAAGATAAAGATATTACTTAACTTTCCAAAGGCTGATGAGGCTGGGGAAGACATCATAGACTCCAAAAAACTCCAAAATAGCGTGAGAGAACTGGGGAATCACCAGTCTATCGAAGCTACAAGCGAAAGAATGACGGTGGCGTCTCGGGTGGCAGACAGGCGCACTATTTGCGGTACAGTAGTGACTCGTCGAGAGCGATGTCTCTGGAACGACTCACCCTATTCTTGCCTCTCATTTCCATCGTAGTGAAAGCTCTGTTGGGGGTGTAGATAGCCATGAGACGTGTCAAGAATACGTCCTCTGATATTACGCGATATCCCTTCGTAAGATTTTAAGGGATATTCGCTCCAGGAGTTAGAATTCTGGACACCTTTGGTAAATTCTCTGGGATATATCACTGAAGTCAAATACACCTAGGAAGCTACCTTTGAAGGAACTTCCATCACGACGACATGGCCTGAGCCCCCCCCCCCAAAAAAAAAAAAAATATATATATATATATATATATATATATATATATATAATCTATATATATATATATATATATATATATATATATATATATATATATATATATATATATATATATATATATATATATATATATATATATATATATATATATATATATATATATATATATATATAATATATATATATATATATATATATATATATATATATATATATATATATATATGTATGTGTGTGTGTGTATATATACAGGTAATGCATGACTTACGACTTATGCGACTTACGATGATTCGACTTTACGACGATTTTTTTGAGGGTAATGACATCACAAGTCTATCGGAAATAGGACGAATATTTCCTCGAAAATAATCTATTTTCTTGTATAAATATAAACTGATTTATCTTGGTAAATTATTATTTTCTTTTATTGTTAATATTCAGTATTTATTTTCAGTTAAAAATACATTAAGAAAAGTTTTAATATCAGTCGAGTTCATAATTATATGTCTGGTGACCTCACATCACCGGCGGAAAGCGTCCGGGTAATACAGTGATTTCCTTCCAATAGGCTAACGATTAATATTAGTATTCCCATTATCGAAATATTAATTAACGATACAAAGTATTTTGTGGGTCTCTATCGGTTGTCATGAGTACGACGTAGCGTAAATTTGATTGTACGCTAGTTATATTTAATCTCTGATAATAGATCGATGTTTTTCCAAAGAAAGTATACGAATAGGACAAATATTTTCTTGAAAATCATATATTTCCTTTTAAATTATGAAAATGAAATACTTTTGTTTGGTAAGTTAGTATTTTCTTTTCATTTCTTGCAAAAAGAAAATGGATTTACATATTTTGCAAGTCATTCTTTGTAGGGTTTTTCGTCACCTTTCTTGTGACGTCTTGAATTTGGCGGAAGCGCGCTGACAAACCGAATGATTTCCTTTCATTGTGTTGCCGAGTAATCTTATTACAGCATTCCCATAATCGAAACACCGAGTATTGATATCAAGTGTTTTAGTGGTCTGTATCATTAGTTATGAGATTAGTAGAACTTACCGTAAAGTTAAGAAAAAACGTCTGATGTCATATTTCTGGCGGAAGGCGAGAGGCAAATCAAGTGATTTTCTTCCGATGGGTTACTATTCCCATAATCGAAACATCGAATAAGGATATAAAGAATTTTTTAATAATTTTCAAAGAAATATGAAGGTTTAACTGCATTAAAAATCAAATTACAGAGAGAGAGAGAGAGAGAGAGAGAGAGAGAGAGAGAAAGAGAGAGAGAGAGAGAGAGGGAGAGAGAGAGAGAAAGAGAGAGAGAGAGAGAGAGAGAGAGAGAGAGAGCGGTGCGTATCCCGTGTATAACTAATAAACGGATTTTGAGCGAAGCGAAAAATCTATTTTCGGGTGAGATGGCCATGACGTCCTGATGGAAGGTTCCTTCAGTAGCTTCCTGAGGGTATTTATGACTACAGTGGATATTCCCAGAGAATTAAACCAAAGGTTTCACAGAATTCTAACTTCTGGCGCGAGTACCCTAAAGGTTTCCCTTTAGGATATCGTATATCAACAGGGGACGTATGCTTGACACGCCACATGGCTATCTGCACCCCACATAGCGTTTACGCTTCGAGGGGGAAAGGTGGCAAGATAACTGAGGAGCCGTTGCAAAGTTATCCTCCTACGTTACTGTTACGGTACCTCGCGACGTAAACAAACGGTAGCCATAGCTGTCCGCCATCTTGACTGACGTCACGTCCATCCTCCTCATTCCATATTCAGAGTTTCTGCCAGCTTCCACGATACAATATGAAAGGGAGGGGCCTGACAGGCTGAACTAGAACCAGTAGGGGGGTCCATCAGGACGGCATGGCCATCTCACCCAAAAATAGATTTTTCGCTTCGCTCAAAATCCGTTTTTTGAGCTCAAACCATGACGTCCTGATGGAAGTGTACCAGAGAATTAGTGTATCGTGGTTTTTCCCCATTTCAAAGTGCCTTCTACTTCAAACAATATTCCTTTGGTCTGGTGACCTTAGAGACCGTGACATCTCCGTTATATGTCACTACCAGTGGCATAAATAATGACATGGCTTCCTGCCCCCTGGCAGGGAGGTCCTGTTTGGACAAGAGGAACATCTCGAAGTACCCTGATGCGAGGATCGTGCCGGTCTCGTTGACAGATCGGAAGGTTGAATATTTGTGTAGGAACAATATTTCACTTGCTTGGTGAGCATATTCCAGACAGGATAATTATTATATATAATATAATAAAGAGTAATTAGGGGCATTGAAACACAGTAACACCAATTTATTTTCATATGGAAAGGCGAAATAAGACGAATATGGTAAATAAAATATCTATTTTATTCAAGGAATTGCAATAAAGTAAAATAAGGTAAGTAATTTACAATAAAATTGTTGAATAACAGACATAGATCACGAACTAAAAGACGGTGATGTGGAATCTGAAAGGAAAGAATTTGCCTTTATACACATAAGTTCCTGGGGAACGAAAGTCTTTAAGAGTCACTACACTTCAAGTCCAAGAACATGTGGCACACGTGTTAGAATCTATGTCACTTCACCTTGAGGAAGAACAGTCTTTTGTGACACTAAGTGTCACCTGAAATCACTATGTATCGCACTAGGGTCAACACAGGCACCCGTTGAGCTAGAGTCCCGAAATAACTTACTGTTCAATGCAACACTGAGCAGCTGGTTTCAATACACTACCTGCTGCTACCACGAATCTTTTAACTTCGTGCACCTGCTTCGCATAGTGTTTGAGGATTTCCAGCCTGTGAAGGATCAGAGGCTTTTGAAATCCATACCTTGGAAAAAATTTAGAGAAGAGGCGACTTTCCTAGGATCATGACCTACGGGTGTACTGTGAGGATCCGCTCTGCGAATAAAGTAGGTAATTTTCGCCCTTAGTTGTTTAAGTGACAGGTCACTACCCGATGTTTCTCCTTTAAAAAGCTGTCCTCCGCCAAAGTCTGAAGTTCTTCGAAGATAGACCTTAAGACTCTCCCCTGGGCATAGAGAGACATCTTCCTTCAGAAACAGATTCTCCAAGGTCCCCATATCTTGGTGGGGAGTTCATTTTTGGCGAGAAACGTAGGGTCAGGGAAGAGGGTAAGTTCCCCTGTGTCGGCGAACTGTATCTGGCCCTCTTCTCTTGATAATTCCCCTATTTCACTGACTCGGGCTCCCGATGCGAGAGCAAAAAGGAAAATTACTTTTTGAGTCAAGTCTTTCAGAGGGCAAGATTCGTTGTCCAAGCTAGAGGCAAAATGGAGCACCTTATCCAGGGACCAGGTGATGGGTCTTGGTGGAGGTGCTGGACGGAGTCTAGCGCACGCCTTCGGGAGTTTATTGAAGATTTCGCTGGATAAATCTATTTGGAAGGCGTACAGTAGTGGTCTTGTCAAGGCCGATTTACAAGTGGAAATCGTGTTGGCCGCCAAGCCTTGTACATGAAGGTGAATAAAGAAGGACATACAAAAATCTATGGAGATTTCCCTAGGGTTTTTTGCCTTGACAAAGGACACCCACTTGTTCCAGGATGATTCATATTGCCTTCTGGTAGACTTTGTTTTGTATTCCTCTAGGAAGTCTAAACTTTTCTTCGAGATTCCAAACCTTTTCTTCACGGCTAGGGAGAGAAAATCATGAGATGAAGGTCTTGGACTTTCTTTGATGAATCGAAGACAGTCGACTTCTGCACCTGCTGGGAGAGAACTGGGCCCGGCAGAGGGATCAGCTTGGGTTGTAGCTCCAGGACTAGGGGAAACCAGTTGCTCCGGGGCCACTTAGGAGCCACTAGGGCTGCTGTTCCCTTGAAGGTTCTCAGTTTGGAGAGGACTTTCAGCAGAAGATTGGGTGGAGGGAAAATCTTGGACCATCTGTTCCAGTCCAGGGACATGGTGTCCACTGCTTCCGCTTTGGGGTCCTCGTATGGGGCCACATATCGAGGAAGTTGATTGTTGTCGCTCGTCGCGAAGAGGTCGATCTGCAGTTCCGGGACTTGACAAGAGATGAAGGAGAATGATCTTGCGTCTAGGGACCATTCCGACTCTATGGGGCTTGTCCTCGATAGAGCGTCCGCCGTCACATTGCGGAATCCTTGTAGGTGAACTGCAGACAAGTGCCATTTTTTCTTGTCCGCCAGGCGGAAAATGGGCAAAAGCACTTGATTGAGGTGGGGTGATCTTGAGCCCTGACGGTTGAGACATCTGACTACCACGGAGCTGTCCAGAGTTAGACGAATGTGGATCGAAGGACGAGGAGATAGTTTCTTCAGAGTGAGAAGAACCGCCATGGCCTCCAAGATGATGTGAAACGTCTTGAACAGGGGAGACCATGTTCCTTGAACTTTTCGTTGGTGGGAGTGACCCCCCCACCATCCCTCTAGCGAGGCATCCGTGTGGATGTTGATCAATGGAAGTGGTGGTTGAAGACGGACAGATCTTTTCAAGGTCCTTGTTTCCGACCATGGCTTGAGGAGTGAGCGAAGCCTGTTTGGTAGGGGTCTTTTGAGATCTCTTCGAACGATGGATGCGTTTCGCCTCCAGACTCCTGAGGCATCCTTTAGCTGTGCTCGTAGCACTTGGTCTGTCACTGAAACGAACTGTAGGGAGCCTAGTACCCGCTCCTGCTGTCGTCTTGAAATCCATTAGGATTTGATAAGTCTTTTGACAGACCTGGCTATTTCCTTCCTTTTCTTCAGAGGGATGGAAAGGCGGTGTGACTGAAGATTCCAATGGATTCCTAACTGTTGAAACTTCTGAGCTGGAGACAGGCGAGACTTCTTGGCGTTGATTTTGAAACCCAGATGTTCCAGGAATTGGGTCACCTTTCTGCAGGCACAAAACATTTTTCTGATGATGGCGCTCAAACCAGCCAATCGTCTAGGTAAGCCATCACCTGGACGCCTTGAAGGCGTAGCTGGTGGACGATCGTGTCTGCTAGTTTTGTGAAGATTCTTGGAGCCACGTTGAGCCCGAAGGGCATGGCCCTGCAGACGTAGTTTCTTCTTTGGAGCCTGAATCCTAGGTAGGAGGAAGCTTGGTGATTCATTGGAATATGCCAATAGGCATCCGCCAGGTCTATTGAGACCGTGTAAGCCTTGTGAGGCAGTAGGGCTCTTAAATGTTGAAGAGTCAGCATCTTGAATTTGTTGTTCACAATGAACTTGTTGAGAGGGGACAAGTCGAGAATGATTCTGAGCTTGTCTGAGTCCTTCTTGGGAACACAAAACAGTCTTCCCTGGAACCTGGTGGACTTTACCCTCTTGATCACCTTCTTGTTCAAGAGTTCTAGGACATATTCTTCTAGGATGGGGGTTGAGGGCTGGAAGAATTGGTGGAAGATTGGAGGTGGTTGTATCCAACTCCACCCTAGTCCCTTCTTGATGATGCTGTGTGCTCAAGGATCAAAGGTCCAACAATCCTGAAAGTGGCGGAGTCTTCCTCCCACCGGAAGCATTCCATTGCTTCTGGTTTCCCGAGGGTTTACCACCTCGGCCGCTTGCTCCCCTGCCTCTGGAAGGACGACGAGAGGAGTCTCTTCCGGAGCCTCTACCTCTGGGACGAAAGGTAGTGGACTGTCTTTCGTAGGCAGGAGTGAAAACTGGTGATTGGGACACCACCGGTTGAGGGACCAGCTGAAAGGTCTGCTGTGGCTGTGCCACTATCTGGGGAGTAGCGGGCGCTGGAAACTGACGTTTGGCGTGACGCTGTTGGGGTCTAGGCTTGGAGGGTTTCCTCTAAGGTTGCGGACCTTCATCCTGAGAGGACTTCCTCTTCCGGGACATGCCCCACTTGTTGAGAAGGTTCCGGTTCTCAGTGGCAGCCTTGTCCACGATCTCCTTCACTAAAGCTGTTGGGAAGAGATGTCTGCCCCAGATGTTGGAGGAGATCAGTTTCCGGGGTTCAAGCTTCATTGCTGCATTGGCGAAGACGTACTCTCTACAGGCTCTCCGGGCCTTGATGAAGCTGAACAAATTCTTCATCACGGTGGCAAGGTGGGTCTTAGCAAGAACCATGTAGAAGTCCGGGACCCGAATGTCCCCTGCCATTGCCTCAAGTTGAACTTGATGGGATAGGGAGTCAGCTAGCCTCTCCTTGGTGTCTTGTTCCCTACGTAGCAGATGGTCATTAAGCTTAGGAAGATCTTCATTAAACTGACGTCCAGCGACGTCAGGTTCCAGTTTCCCAACCGTGAAAGTAAGCTGGATATCCTTCCAGCTTTTATTGTCGGGGGGTAAGGCGAGGGAGAGAGGCCTACACTCTTCCATTATAGGGCAGGGCTTTCCTTCCTCCACCGCCTTCAATACCACGTTTAGACCCTTTTCCATGAAGGGAAAGACCATGGTAGGAGGAGCAAGAAAGGATGGATGCTTTTTGCTCAACGCTGGGATCTTGGAGTTAGTGGAGCCTCGACTCTTGAGGCAATCAGCCAGCATAGCCTGGGCCTTGGAGTGCTCGAATACGATCACTTCCTTAGGTTCGGTCTCTTCCTTGGAGGCCGGTTCGGACTTAAGCTTGACGTAACAGTCCGGATATGCCTCAAAGCTAGGGGAACGGCACCCATTTTGTCATTAATGAAAATGCGCCCCGTCGTTATTGGCATGTGCTCGGCATACCTACAAGGATTTAACACCGAGCAAGGGGGAAGCTGTTTGACCGAGAGTTTCTTTGGTTGCTTCCAGCCCATGAAATGCCTTTTGAGGTCCTCTTGACCTTTGCGGAACCTCTCATCCAAGAGTGCTACCAGGACCTGGATGGTATCCTGGGTGGTCGGCAGCGGAGGAAGCGAAGCTGCAGATGCAGAGGGAACTGGCTCCTCGACCACAGCAGAAGCAGCAGAGGGTGCTCGGGCGACCTCGCCCTCCGAATCAGGGAACTCCACCTGATCCTCTTCTTCCTGCTGACCCTCAGTCATGAGGGTCCTTTCGGTATTTTCAGACACGTCTGACATCCCTTCCACCTCGTCGATGTGACAGCCTTGGAGAGCGGCCGTAACGTCCGGTTCAACCGTAAGTTGAACACAGGGGATCTCGTCCTTAGGGATCACGGCATCAGCCGATGCCTTAGGGAAGAGAAGGGCCCTCATCTTCTCGTTGGGGAGATAAGGCCCTGTGGCTTTCCTCTGGAAACCGCGCACCCACTTGCGCAGTTTCTCTCGTGCATTGTCCCGGGCCTCCGCGGACGGAGGGTTGTCGAACGCCTTATCAAGGAGGCTTTTGCAGACTGAACAAGTCTGCAGATCCCAATACTTGAGATTCCCTTTCTTGGTGGCGCGGCGTGGGTCCGGCACGCAAGATTCCCATAAAAGTAAGGGCGACGAACTCCGCAGAAGGAGCTCTCACACTTCTCGTACTTTTCCTGTAAAAGAAAGAGACAATGAGTACTTGAGAGTCATTATATCATGACTTACAGTAATCTTAGATTAAAATTTAAGTAGCAACTTATAAAATATAAGATTCATTTTGGTTATGAGCTCAGGATAGGTGAGCTAGAAAAGAAGTAGGAAGACACATATTTATGAATCCTGATCAGCCAATTGCCACGACCTTACTCTATAATTAATTCCTTAGAACTTGTAGGGTTCTAAAAAGGGGGAAAAAGCATCCGTTTGGATGAGCCAAGCTTAGGCTTCCACTGGGGAATTAACCATAGAGAGGTGCAAAGCTGAAATCATTCAGTTTATATAGAGAAAAATGGGGAAAATTAGAATAAACCCCTTTTTGCAGGTTCGGTCCTGGCAAGAGACTGCACAAGGAAGCACAGAATATGCTGGAAATGTTTTACTGTACAACCGTATACAATAGTCATTGTTCTATGGTATGAAATACCAGAGGAGAACTGACTAGTCTACACAGCGGCATGATAGTGACTGCCGGCACGGGGCCGGCAGCCGGGAGGGGTGATTGTCCACTGTAAGCCGAGGCTAGAAGCGCCGGCAGACTGACAGCAGGCCGGAGGCCTGTCTAGCGAGGTGAACCCATCAATGGCCACATACCAAGTGGCAGAGAGACAGGAAGACACATGGGAATGGCGGATCGCTGGCAGGACGGTGGCCCCCGGCAGCGGGCAGGCAGCCGGCAATGGTAGACCATCGCTGACATCATGCAATGAAGCACGAAGGTTACCCAAGATGCCGGCGGCTAGCGCCGGCAAGTGGAGGCCGGATCACCGGCAGGACGGTGGCCCCTGGCAGCCGGCAGGCAGCCGGCAATGGTAGACCATTGCTGACATCATCCAATGAAGCAGGAAGGTTACCCAAGATGGCGGCGGCTAGCGCTGGCAAGCGGAGGCGACAGTGGACCGGCACCGAGATAGAAAGAGAGAAAGGTAAGAAGGGAAGGAAAGGAAGGGTAATACCCAGTACACAAACTAACCTTCCTCCGGAAGGAGTGTTCACATGAAAGGGGGGATACGCCTATCATCCGGCGGCAGAGAGCCGGCAGACGGCTATGTTGCCTGTGGTAGCCCAAGGGAGGGCCAGAGAACACTCAAGGAGGGAGGTCTTCCGCCGGCAGGCCGACCGCCGGCACTATCCCCTAGTTCAACTATGTTAGGGAAGTGTAGCAGAATGGACCATCTAGCAGAAGAACAAAGCCAATCCCACAACTCGCCGGCAAGCGGAGGAGTTGTAGGACGGCGGACAGGGGTGTGATGGCAAGCCAACACAAAGGGACAGAGAGAGTGGGGGGAGGGGGAAAGGGTCCTGAGAGGGAGTGATAAGGGGGTGGGGACACGCCCTTACACCCCCAAGAAAGGGAATCTGTTTATAGGCTAGCCTATCTAGGGGGGGGGAGAACACTCCCCAACCTAGGATAGGCCAGCTCAGCTTAGGTACAGCACTACTGTCCTATCCTAAACTATAAATAAACAGAATCCCAAAGACTGCCTAACCTAGGCTAGGAGAACCATTCTCCCAGACTAGGTAAGACAGGGGTAGGACAAGTCGCTAGGCTGCAGGGAGGAAGGGTCGTGACCCAACCAAGTGCAGACTAGGGGGAAAGGCAGAGCCCTTCCACCTTCATCCTCCAGCCAGTACCAGAAGGAGAAAACGCTCTCCTAAGGTGGGCTGGGGTGAACGACAAGTACTCTGGGGTTCTGTCCTAACTCGAGCCATGAACAATGGCGATGAGAAGGGAAGAACAATCCTAGCCTATCCTACCCGAATGCCATTCGAGGTAAGAGGGCTAGGATGTAGCCTAGGCTACCGCAGAGGGAGGAGATTACCTTAAATAAGGTAACTAGGGAGATAAGGAAGCATACAAGGGCCCCAGCGTTAGGTTTTAGGTAAAAGAGTCGATGGTACGACCACCCACGACCCTTGTATGGTCCCGAGAAGGCGAAAAAACACATGTGCAATCACTGAATCTTGTATGTATAATTGCTTAAATTTTCATTTCGTAAATTAACACTAGGAACACTTATTATATCATGCAGGAAGTAAACATGAACACTTAGGCATCGAGCCTAGGGTATAGGCTAGTAGGCTAGGGTAGGGTTCGGCTAACTAGGTTCGCCGAAGAATACTATCAGCATAATATAACTAATTCCTAGCAATGAAGACTAAATAACTAATGATATTAAATTAGTTATGAGACCGGGAACGCTGTTCTGGCTAACTAAATAAAGCATGCGAGGCGAACAGCAGCATCGCAACATGACGCCTCCTGTTAAGGCACACCTCCGCCACAAAACACAAGATTTTAAGGATAAAAAATCGTTACTCTACGGCTAGAGCTTATTTATACGATACAAGAATATGGTACTCAACTTTCCAGAAGGAGGCGAGGCCGAAGATTGCGACATGGCGTTGAAAAAAGCAAGAGCTGGGAAAAAACCAAACTATGCAGTGACACTACTAGAATTGGAATGAAGAGGACGGACGTGACGTCAGTCAAGATGGCAGACAGCTATGGCTGCCGTTTGTTTACGTCGCGAGGTACCGTAACAGTAACGTAGGAGGATAACTTTGCAACAGCTCCTCAGTTATCTTGCCACCTTTCCCCCTCGAAGCGTAAACGCTATGTGGGGTGCAAATAGCCATGTGGCGTATCAAACATATGTCCCCTGTTGATATACGATATCCTAAAGGGAAACCTTTAGGGTACTCGTGCCAGAAGTTAGAATTCTGTGAAACCTTTGGTTTAATTCTCTGGGAATATCCACTGTAGTCATATATGCCCTCAGGAAGCTACTGAAGGAATCTTCCATCAGGACCTCATGGCTTGAGCCCAAAAATAAGGTGTATCAACGAACTGTATGGAAAATGTGATCCCCTATAACATATTGGTGCTGTTGTAATATTCATTATGAAGAGATTTCAAATGTCAAGAAAATTATATAATGTTAGAATTATCTAACTCAATTCAATAAGGTAAGTCTATATTCTTCAACTTACCTGCACGAAAGGGCTTCTATAAACTTGATTTTGTTCGAACTAAATAACGGATTTTGAGCGAAGCGAAAAATCTATTTTTGGGTGAGATGGCTATGACGTCCTGCAGCCAACCGACACCGGCATACCGATACTGACAGCATTCGATGAGACAGGTAGGATGTCGGAGACCCTGACGGCAAGCACCGGTAGAGAGGGAGCAGCAGTGGACCGGCACTGAGAGAGAGAGAGGGAAAGACTAGGAGGGAAAGGGGGGGGGGGGCGGGGGCGGGGTAACTCCGGAAGAAGTGTTCAAATGAAAGGAAGGTTTTGACCTTTCATCCAGCGGCGGCCGGTCGACGGCTATGTTGCCAATGGCGGCCCAAGGGAGGGCCGAAGAACACTCAAGAGGGAAGGTCCCCCGCTGGCAGACCGACCGACAATAGCTATCCCATAGTTCGACTATATGCAGGAAGTGTAGCAGTACGGACTAACCAACAAGGGGACCAGGCCATATCTACAATCCGCCGGCACATGGCGGAGTTGTAGAACGGTGGACAGGGGTGTGATGGCTAGCCAACACAAAGGGATAGATTGGGGAGGGGGAAGAGGGTCCTGAGGGGGAGTGTTGGGGGGGGGGACGAAGTCCCCACCTGCACCCCTATGGGTAGGAGAGTCTGTTCAGGGCTAGCCTGTCTAGGTAGGAAGAGTCCATTCTCCCTCCTAGGGTAGGTTAGCCCAGAGTAGGTACAGCACTAGTGTCCCATCCTAAGCTATAAAGAAACAGAACTCCCTTAGGCTGCCTAACCTGGGCTAGGAGAACTAGTCTCCCAGGCCAGGAAGGCAGGGGTAGGACAAGTTGCTAGGCCACAGGGAGGAAGGGTCGTAACCCAACCAAGTGTGGACTAGGGGGAAGGGCTATGCCCTCCCACCTTCGCTCTCCAACAAGGACCAGAAGGGGAGTACATTCCCCTAAAGGAAGGTAGGAGGCGAACGACTGATACTCTGTGGTTCTGTCCCAAACTCAAAGCGCACAGCCTATGGCAAGGAGAAGGGACAGAGTGTCCTAGCCTAACCTACTCGAATGTATCGAGGATAGGGAGGCTAGGATGTAGTTTAGGCTACCTTGAGGGAGGAGATTACCTAGGGTCAGGTAACCGGGGGGGGGGGGGGGGGGGGAGGATGTATATAAAAGCCCTAGCGTACGTTAGGTGCGAGGGAGACGACTACTAATATCATCGAAACCCCTTATATACTTCCCAGAAGGCGAAAAAACATGTGCAATCATTGAATCTTGTATGTATAAATGCCTGAATCTTCATTTCTATACTTAACACTAGGAACACTTATTATATCATGCAAGAAGTAAATATGAACGCTTAGGCTATTGAGCCTAGCGGCAGGGCTAGCAGGCTACCGTAGGGTTCGGCCAATTATGATTGCCGAAAAAGAATACTAACGGCATAATATAACTAATTCCTAGCAATGAAGACTTAACTAATATAGTCATTAGTTAAAATACTGGGAACGCTGCTCTGGCTAACTAAATAAAGCATGCGAGGCGAACAGCAGCGTCTCAACATGACGCCTCCGGTTGGGGCACAGCTCCGCCACAAAACAAAATATTTAAAGAAAAATATTCGTTACTTTACGACTGGAGCTTATTTATACAAGACAAGAATATGGTACTCAACTTCCCAGAGGAAGGCAAGTCTGAAGATTGCGACATAATGCTGAAAATAGCGAACACTGGGAAAAACACAACTGGCAGGATACGCTACAAGATTAGGAATGGAGCGGGCTGATGTGACGTCAGTCAAGATGGCGGACAGCTATGGCTGCCATTTGTTTACATCGCGAGGTACAGTAACAGTAACGCAGGAGGATAGCTTTGCAACGGCTCCTCCTATAACTTGCCACCTTATCCCCCTCGAAGCGTAAATGCTATGTGGGGTGCAGATAGCCATGTGGCGTGTCAAGCATACGTCCCCTGTTGATATACGATATCCTAAAGGGAAACCTTTAGGGTACTCGCGCCAGAAGTTAGAATTCTGTGAAACCTTTAGTTTAATTCTCTGGGAATATCTACTGTAGTCATATATACCCAAAGGAAGCTACTGAAGGAACCTTCCATCAGGACGTCATGGCTTGAGCCCAAAAACTTCATTATTTAACGGAAGGAACACTCGTTCAATGGATGTGGCCAGCACTGTGATCCTGTAATGACTTGAGCAGTGACTGACGCCAAGTCGGACTCAAAACTTGTGATCAACTCTCGTTTTCTTTCCTTTCCTTTGTCCGAAACTCTCGAACAACCGTTGAAAAATAAAGATGGGAAATCAAAATTGTTTCCTTATAAGGAATACATTTAACATTTAATTAATTAATTCAATTAGAATACAAAAATGGGAAAGTTAAAAATTTACATTTAATATTAACAAATGGCAATCATTCAGTTTACTTCTGTCCATGACCGAACACCAAAACAAAAACAGAAAGTAAGAACGACCTAACTAGTCAATTCGTCTATTTCCCATGAATGCAATTACCATCCTCCAATCAACTATCTCTACATTTTCCCCAAACAACAAAAAGAAAAGTGGTTACACAAAGAACCATTTTGACAGATTAACTCGACAACAAAAGAACACTTATAAAACAAAACAAAAATCATTATTTACAATCTACCCTCCCGAGCTAAGCTTCTTATTAGGTTTCTGGAGGCAAGAGCAGTATTTCGGGTAGGCCTAGTAGATACTTCATCGGGCAAAGCTGTTCCAGTGTCAGGTATTTCATCTGTCTTAAACTTACCAACATTGTCCTCTTGTTCAATTTGAACATATAAATTAGGATCATTAAGTTCAGAATATAATTCTAAAGGTATTAAAAAACTAACATTAATTACACTTTCAGTTTTATCAGGCTTAACAATACGAACAGTACGTACAACCCCTTCGTCGTCACTGAATGTTTCAACAATTCTAACTAATGGCCAATAAGTTCTAGATTTGGAAGGTAATTTAAAGAGAGCAATTTCCCCTTTTTCCCACTTTCTTGGAGGATGAAAAGAAGATCTGTCCTTGTCTTTCAAACTTAATAGATATTCAGAAAGCTACCTTTCCTTAAAGCTTCCATAAAGTCCATCCCTAGTTTCCAAAGTATGAGCAAGGAGAGAAGAATACTCATCCTCCTCACCATACTCCCACTCAGGAACTTGTTTAGAATCACCAAACATTAATGAAGGAATAAATCTGCCAACCAAGAAATGATTAGGAGAAATTATATCTAACTCATTTTTACAAGATCTATAAGTTAAAGGCCTATTATTCAAATTTTTTTGAATGTCAGAGAGGAAAGTGACAAATTCAGAGAATGATGGAGTATATCTACCAAGAGTTTTAAAAAAGGCAATGCTTCGCTGTTTTAATTAATATTTCCCAAACAGCACCATACCACGCTGCGTACACAGGGATAGTCTTATGAGAAATTGAAGCGCCCCTAAACTTCTCCTCAAACTCAGAAGAAGTAAGTAACTGTTCAATTATATTACCAGCCTGAACAAAGTATTTGGCATTGTCAGAATAAACAGCAACAGGAACACCAAACCTATTAAAAAATCTAATGAAAGCTAATATAAATTCTGAAGTTGACATAGACTGGACAACTTCCAGATGTATAGCTCTTGTATTGAAACAAGTGAAAATAAGAATGTACACCTTAAATTTTTCTCCCTTTTTCCTCCTTCAACCATAAGTGGCCTGTATAATCCACACCAGTATGAGCAAAAGGCACACTCAAATTAACCCTGGAAGAAGGAAGAGAAGAAGGAGAAGGATACTACACAGTGCTAGCATTATAACGCTTGCATACAATACAATCCTTAAGGACAGACAAAACTGCTTGCCTAGCCTTTACAATCCATAAACCATGCATGCGCAAAAAACTAAGAGTGGATTGCAAACCCATATGCATATACTTACAATGGGCATAATAAATCAACAACCTAGTCAAATGATGCTTCTTGTCCACAAGAATAGGATTGACAGTGTCAAATTTTAAAGTAATATTTTTGTCAATCCGACCTTTAGTTCGCATTATACCATTATCGTCCAAAAAGAAATGAACTGTCTAACTAAAGGTGGAACTTCAACTGAAGAATCTCTACTCTTTAGATAAGATAATTCAAGAGGAAAAGCTTCCTCTTGCATCAACCTTAGAAAGTAATTAGAAGTTGCCTCAACAGGGTCAGCTTGAATTTTCCTAAACTTATGTACAACAGTAAATACCTTAGAAACTACGTTTATAAGTCTAGAAAAACTAGAAAAATTACTAATATTTACAAGAAGTTCCTTTTTAGGGAACATTACAGGGGAAATTAAGTCACCCTTCACATTATCAGGAATACAACCCAAAAGACCCTTAGGCCACTCGTCAGGAGAATTCAACCAAGAAAGCCCTTTAATCCAAAGATTGAAATTTTCAAGAAAGTGCTTGCAAGTACAAGGTTTAGTTAGTAAATCAGCCTGATTGCTAGATGAAGGAATATAAGCTAATGAAACTCTACAAAATCTATCAGAAATCCTATCTAACTGATTAGAAATTTCCTTCAACCTATTATTTACAAATGTGTTTCTCTTAGGAGCCCTATTAGTAAGAATCCAACTAAGAACTACTTGGCTATCTATAAAAAGAGTTATGGTTTCAATTTTAGCACAATTTAATAGCTTACTTTCAAAAATGGTATCAAAACACTTCAAAGCTAATTGAGCAGCCAAAAGTTCTAAAGTAGGGAGAGTTTTCTCTTTAATAGGGCTAAACAAATATCAGGGAACTATGATCACCTTGCACAGCATACATAGCACAACCATAAGCTTTCTTAGAAGCATCGGCAAACAAAAACAGCTTGACAGGAGCATCAATTTTATAAGTTTGTCTAGAAAAAGAAGCTTGACTAACTTTACTGTAGGAATTACAAAATTTACTCCATAGTTTAGAAATTTCAGCACTAGCTGTTTCATCCCAGTTCGAAACTTGCTGGCACAACTTACGAATAATAAGCTTGCCCTGCAGCATTATAGGTGCAAATATACCAATAGGATCAAAGCCAGAAGGCAAAGCTGACAAAATCTGACGCTTTGAGGAAGCACCCTTATTCAATTGCTTAACCTTTAATTGTAAGGTATCTTGGTCAGAGTCATAAATATATCCTAAAATCTTCATTTCAGAAGAAGCTACCTTTTCATATTCATCAAGAGTAGATAACAAAGCAGGAATATTAAAACCCCACTCCTGTAAAGGCAACCCCCCTGAATTCTTAATTTTTTAATAGAATTGATAAGAAATGGCACCAGGGCTCCCTGATTAGAGGAGAGCACTAAGTTATCCATATAAAATTTGTCTTTAATCAGAGAAGCTACGTTATTCCCTCTATAGCTAGACAAATGGTGTTGAATAATATAATTCAATATAAAGGGAGAACTTACAAATCCAAAAATTATGGTATTATATCTATAAGCAACAAACTTCCCATTTATCTTTCTAAAGAAACAAAATCTGTTTCGATCGGCCTCTAAAGATAACCAAACTTGGAGAAAAGCCTTCACTATATCAGCTACAACTACATAATCATTATTCCTGAAATACAAAAGAAAAGACAACAAGTTGTTCATCAAATCAATACCAGGGAAAGCGGTTTCATTTAATGAAGGAGCTTTTCCCACCTTTAAACTACAATTAAATACAGGACGGATTTTAGTGGTGACATTCTCATCATTTCTTATGACAGGACGATGAGGAATGAATACTTGACCTACGGCTCTATTTTTAACGGGCTCAATAATGCCAAGCTCCTCCTGTCTATCAAAAACTTCCTCATATTTAGAGGATATATTCTGATCTTCTAATATAGAATAAATCCGTTCAGCAACTGCCAAAGAAATCTTTAAATTGTTTGAGACTTTTTCAATTAAATCCTTTTTCCATGGTAACTGAACGGGATAATGTCCTTCATGAAAAGAAATTGATTTAGCAAATTCAGCAACTTGTTGGTCTTCAAAAGGAAGGGAATTTTCATCTTTAATCCCAATATATTCTAAGTTGTAAAAATTGTCGAGTCCATACTCGACACAAGAATCAGGAAAGATATCATTCAATGGATCGAACTTATAGCCTACTGGATTAACTGCAAAATTCGCCTAATAGCTTCTGTTTTCCAAGTTGCTTAGGAGGAACAAATTCCAGAAGTCTATTCTTATCAGGCTTAGAAGTCTGTTTAATCTCCAAATTAAGGGAAGAATTATAAAAAACTCTAGATTCTCTGTTACATTCAGGTACATATTTAATATCCTTATTAGGAATAAACCTAACAGATTTAGCTTTACCATTACCTCTTGGTCTATTTTCCAAGATTTTATTGCTATCAATTTTAGGACAAGACTCTACCTCTCTTACTGGTTTACACGGTTCATAAGAATCAATTCTCTTATAAAAAAAGCTTCCTTTGTCAAGGATGACAAAAATGACTACTGTATCAAGTGGAATAACCCCACTGGCCAACTTAATTACTCTAACCTTAATATTAAACAACTCTACAGAGTCTAATTCTAACTGACTAAATTCCTGAAGGATATCATTCCCTAGGATACCTAATATATTTATAATTTCAGAATTCCTCCCTGGGTAATTATTACCTACAGAGTAACCAGCAGATTCCAAATTTTCAACTACAGAAGGCAACATAGGAATTTGTATGGAAAGATTAAAATTTTCCAATGCAAAAAAAAAAAAAAAAAAAAAAAAAAAAAAGATAACTAGTCTTTTTCCCACGAGGCACTGTTAAATCATCTACCACATGAAATCCATCACTAACTCTAGCTGGGAACCCAAAGGAAGAAACTAACCCAGATAAAGGAGCACCACAATAATATCCTACATTAATTTGCTATCAACAATTTGTTTATTAATAACACTAAACTGGGCTCCAGTGTCTAATAGAAAACAACATTTAAAAGATTTCCTACCCCTTCCAACGTTGAGGGTAATAAAGGGAACAAATATTTCAGACCCTGATTGACAACTTAATAATTTTTTACCAAGATCCTTAATAGCATGAGGACACATTGCTCCATGATGTTCAGATTTATTACAAGAAAAACATTTATAATGTAACAATGACTTATTTCCCGGACATTCTGAGGCCCCATGCCTATCACTCAAGCATTTAATGCATAAAGGTAGTTCTTCAGCTCTATTCTTCCTAAATTGCAAAGTATCAAACCTATTACATTTAGAAGAGTTATGACCAGTATCTTTACAAAATTTACATCTACCAGAAGATAAAGGTTTACTGGTAAATTGAACTTTATTAGAGTCATTACTAGCAGAAGATTTATTACTATACTTTGATTGTTGGAAATTACGGACTTTAACTTCTTTACCTTCATACTTAACTTTAGGTTTTGCACCAGAATTTTCATTATGACCTAAACTAAGGCGTGCAATAATACTCTGATAATTATCTAACAACTGGTTAAAATTAGGATAAGAAGATCCTGTAGTTCTAGAGAGTTCTATCCAAAAATTTCTAGGAAGTTTCCTATTTACAATTTTGCTAATTAGCAATAGAGCAACCGAATCAACTTCAATCAGATCTATACCAAGTCCCTTCAAGTCAATGAATTTATTATTCAAAGATCTAACCAAAGATTCTAATTCACTAAGGGATTTTACTTCAGAAGTGTTCAAAACTTCACCTATTACTTGATCAATTATGTTGTCTTCATCCAGAAAATTAAGATCTAATTGCTTAAAAGCCAAATCAAAACCCTCATCATTTACTGTAATGTTTTCTATTACACTTAATGCTTCACCCATCAAATAACCCTTTAAATAAATAAACGTTTGAGCATTAGTTAGGTTAGGCATACCTGCCAAAGCATTATTAAAAGCCTTCTTAAAGTTAAAATAGGCAAATGGATTAGCTGCATTGTTTTCAAACTTCTGAATTTGAATAGGAGGGAGAGGTAACTTTACAATTTTACTAGAACTATTTTGAGGAGTATTCTTACCTCCAAACAAATTATAAAATTTTACTCTATATTCAGACAGAGTTTTCTGTATTTCATAATGATAATCTCTTGCAGCTTGCATAATACTATCTAGTTCATCTTCAGCAGCAATTTCACAAATGCTTGCATCAAAGTTCTCAACTATTACTAAATTAGCATCAGTTTTGTGAATGAATTCTTGCAACAAATGACTATTAATTTGATCGTCCTTTAAAGAGTCAATCTTCCTAACATAGGCCCTCTTTTTAATTAACTTTTTTATTTCAGCCTCATCCATCTTGAACAATGCTTTTAACTAATACTAAATTACCCAAGGGAAAATCTAAACTTAACTTAATCAAGTCAATGCAAAACAAGTTATCGTCAGTTACTTCCTAATGAAAAAATACAGCATGTTATGCTAATAGCAAAACTAGGCTAATCAACAGGTTATATAAATGAAAAGGCTACTAACTCAACCTAAGCTTAAAATAATAAAAGTATAAAATAAGACTGATACTGCTCCTTTCCTTATAAGGAATAACAGCAGTATACAAAAAATCCTGACATTACAAAAACCAAATGAGCATAGAGAGGACAAAAAAAGTACATACTTGACACTAGAACAGCTAAACTAACTTTACTTTTAGGCCTTTGCTTAAACTAAAAATCAGCCATTCTCTGAGCCAACTTCAGATTGCCATCATAATTGAGATGTACTCCATCCGCGGCATAAAGGCGTGGGTTGGAGAATCCACTAACCTCTTTCATGATGAACAAACTATGCTTTCCGTTCCATTTATTGAACCACTTGTTGAATTTATTTGACTTTGCTTTGAAGTCCTGCCGCAACGCGTCAAAAATTTCCAAGTGATTAGAATAGAACCTATCCTCTATTTGCGCAAAAATTAATTTAGCATCAGGACAGAATTTCTTTAACAATTCAGCAAAGGCCTCACAACAGCGCTCTACCTGCCATACCTCCGCAGTAATTTGGATAGCGTCCAGATCATTGCTACCCAAGAACATAAAAATTCGATTAGGCCTAGACATCCTAGGACAAGCAAAATATTGCTCGACTTCAACTTTGATATTTTCGAAGGTTGTGCCCCCCTTGTAAATGTAACTAAACCCGTCACATTCTTTAAGGCGTAGTTCGGACAACCTCCTTACCCAGCTATGCCCAATAACTAGAGTCATAGCCAACAACGAAAACAACAGGACGAAAAGCAAACTGACGTCTTGAGGGAAAAAAATGCACTTATTTAGTTAAAAAATGTTAGAATTATCCAACTCAATTCAATAAGGTAAGCCTTTATTCTTCAACTTACCTGCACAAAAGGGCTTCTATAAACTTGATTTTGTTCGAACTAAATAGTTCATTATTTAACGGAAGGAACACTCGTTCAATGGTTGCGGCCGGCACTGTGGTCCTGTAACGACTTGAGCAGTGACTGACGCCAA
Organism: Palaemon carinicauda; assembly: GCF_036898095.1. Lineage (NCBI taxonomy): Eukaryota > Metazoa > Arthropoda > Malacostraca > Decapoda > Palaemonidae > Palaemon > Palaemon carinicauda. The sequence goes on from NC_090728.1 coordinate 196,677,701, forward strand.
GTCGGACTCAAAACTTGTGATTAACTCCCGTTTTCTTTCCTTTCCTTTATCCAAAACTCTCGAACAACCGTTGAAAAATAAAGACGGGAAATCAAAACTGTTTCCTTATAAGGAATACATTTAACATTTAATTAATTAATTCAATTAGAATACAAAAAGGGAAAGTTAAAAATTTACATTTAATATTAACAAATGGCAATCATTCAGTTTACTTTCCGTCCATGACCGAACACCAAAACAAAAACAGAAAGTAAGAACGACCTAACTAGTCAATTCGACTATTTCCCATGAATGCAATTATCATTCTCCAATCAACTATTTCTACAATAAATCAGTGTTATTCATACTATATGTGCTCATGATCGTAATACTGCAGCGTGACCTTGAGATCAGCTGATCTCCCAATCGAGAGTAAATCAAAAGTAATTGTTGATTATTGAAATGTTCAACAAATTAAAAAATAAAATATGAACGTCCTTTAATAAACCACAATTAAACACAATAATGTCTAATGAAATATGAAGGCTTAATATTGAAAGAAAAATTTAATACTGTATGAAGCTTTAGAAATTAACTACCCGTATGCGATTGCCAGAGCGAGCACACACAAATACACACACACACAGAAAGAGCTACAACGATTTTGCATGATACCTAATAATAAGATGAACTGTATGGAAACTGATTTTCTGTAACATATTGATGCTGATGTAATATTCATCATGAAGATATTTCTAATATGTTGGGAAATAAAAAATATAATATTGCCATTCGCATGTACGCCATATTTTGATACAGTAGGTAACGGCACTTTCCAATCAGCTGATCATAACCGAAGATAAACAAAATTTTAAGTGATTCTTGACTGGTAAAATGCTTCCAAAATTGAAAAGTAGAATACAAAAAATGCATTAATTGAGCATATGATATCCTTTCAAAGAAGAAAATGGAATAATGAAAAACAGTAATACAATATTGATAAAATATGATCGAGATGATTGCCGAATTATAACGCATCATAATAAATCTACGGAAACTTCACTTTTTTAGTTCGACATACGACGAAATCAACTTACGACGGGTCTCTCAGTCCCAATCTCCGTCGTAAGTCGACGACTACCTGTATATATATATATATATATATATATATATATATATATATATATATATATATATATATATATATATATATATGTATATATATATATATATATATATATGTATACCTATATATATATATGTATATATATATATATATATATATATATATATATATATATATATATATATATATATATATATATATACATATATATATATATATATATATATATATATATATATATATATATATATATATATATATATATATATATATATATATATATACATATATATATATATATATATATATATATATATATATATATATATATATATTATATAATATATATATATATATGTATATATATATATATATATATATATATATATATATATATATATATATATATATATATATATATTTTTGGGCTCAAGCCATGTCGTCCTGATGGAAGTTCCTTAAAGGCAGCTTCCTAGGGTATATTACAACTACGGCGATATTCCCAGAGAATTTACCTTAAGGTACCCAGAATTCTAACTCCTGGAGCGAGTATCCCTAAAAAAGACCTTAGGGATATCGTAAATATCAGTGGACGTATTCTTGACACGCCTCATAGCAATCTTTACCCCGAATAGAGTTAACACTTCGTAGGGGTCAAATGGCAAGAAAACGAAAACGAGAAAGAAAAAGGGGAGAGCCGTTCGTAAGGCCCTCTCTTCTCCCGTTTCGTAAGCGTGCCCTGCGCCGATTCTGGCGCCATCTGCATTCCTTTTTGCGTAGCTTTACAACTCGGTGTTTTTTCCTGTGTTTCTACCAAAATCTTGGATTTACTCTCATATTATGCTTTCTCCAACTTCTTCTGCTTCGGATAAGTTGAGTACTATTTCTTTTATGTATAAATGTAGGCTCTTGTTTAAAATAAAAGTATTTATAAGAGTTTTCTTGATACAAGAGCTGTTGCCTGCTGGAGGCGTCATGGACGCTGTCGCTCGCTAGAATAGGATTTATTTATTAGCAAGAGCGACGTTCCCAGCCCCCTGCGCTTTAATAATTAGCTGCTTAGCTTATTTAGGAATTCTGTTATGATGCGTTAGTAGTGCGCCTGGCGAAAGTTTTGCCTAGGCTGACCAACACTAGTCTTCGTAGCTAGTTTTTGGTCCTTGTACTTCCTGCATGATAATTAGTCTTCCAAGTGTGATTTTAGATTGCTTAAAGCGTTAGGCAACGTTATACATACAGCCCTTTTCGAGTAATTTCCAAGATAGTATTGGAGTGAGTTTCGGTGATTTAGGTAATCGATTCTCTTAGTGCCTAGGCTAGGTTGTCTTAGGTCTTGATAATATTATCTGTTTCCCCGTTTGCTCCCTTCTCTTCGGGGAAGGGGCAAACCCTTTCCCTCTGTTTAAGCCTTAGGCTTAACTCTAGTGGTTTGTTTGAATTAATTTTCAAATATAACTATGCTGGAGTAGTACTGTACCTTCCTGCTCCAACTGAATTGGTTCAGAGGGGGACAGTACAGCAGTGTATTAGTCTGAGTCCGTGTTGGTCTAGCATGGGGCAGAGTCTCCCTTGCTGCCTGACACGGGCATAGGAGGTTTATCCTCCTTGATTCACCTTGGAAGGCTTTGGTAATTATGATCCCTTCGCTCGGTGACCCCTCAGACTTGTCCTCTTTGCTGTTCCGGGTTCGGGATATGTTCCCTTTCCGGAATAGCAATTCCTTCCTTGCCTTGGTTTTAGGGAGGCAGCCAGTAGTGCCGGCCTCCCTCCCTGGATCTCTCTGGCTGAGATGAGCTTTCTTAGTTTGGAATGATCCTTAACCAAGGCAAGGTTGGACAGGACCCTCTGTCCTTCCCTTCTAATTTTCCGTTTCCCTTGTGTCAGTCGTCTCACATCCGTACCTAGCATAGGTTGGGATGGGGAGCTGACGTGGTCCCCTGTCGGCCGGCAGAGAGTGCCGACCGGCAGAGGCCCTATCCTTTGAGTGCTGCCCGGTCCTTCCTTGGTCCCTCAACCGCTGCCGTCTGTAGTTTCAGTAAGCTGTGGTTAGGAAGCTTGACTTAGTGTCTCCCCTTCCTCTCGGCACTCTTTCGGGTGTCGGGCGCGGAGGTACATAGCCTCTTAGCCCGGCACCCATTCTGTTGTCTTCTCTTGTGTTGTCCTTGCCGTCTGCCGGCCTAGTGGCCGGCCACCGGTAGGGGGGTGTTCGCTAGTTCTCTTGCTGTCGGTCGGCGGTGGTCTTATGCCTTTGCTGGCCTTTGCTGGCCGGTCTCCTTGCTCACCTGCCGGCCGCTTTGAGTGGCGGCCGGCAGCCGGGCGCTACCTGGGGTGGATGCCAGCCGGCAGGGTTTACTCACCGCTGCCGGGCCGGCCTGCTACATCACTCGGTTGGCCGGCCACTAAGAGTGATGGCTGGCAGCTGGGTGCCAACCGGGTAGCTATGGATCGGCAACCACTACCGACCGGTTCAGGCATAGGAACTGGAGTTCTCCCCCGTCTGGGTGATCCTAAGTTGTATACTTGAGACCTACCCTTGGAAAAGGGGGTGGGGGTGCTGACCGGCAAGAGCCGGCCGGCACACCACCCTCATGTACTGTATCAGTTCTTCCCTGTTTAGTGTCTTCTACCAGGGGAGAACATGATGTAGTAGGTTACAACACTGTCTTTTCTAACTTACTTGTGTTGCCTTGTACAATCACTTGGTGTTGCCTTACAGGGATGAAAAGAGAACTCTTTTCATCTTTAGCCAGAATGGTAAAATCTTACCTTAGGTGTGAGCTACACCTAATTTCCCTCGGGAAATATGATCTTTGGTTATTCTAGCAAAGACTAACCATTTGATTTTAATGGCTGGTGGGCTTCCACAGGTGATTGTGGGGGATTCACAAGTATGCGTCTTTTCCTTATTCTTTGTGGTCTTGCACGACCCGTTGTTGTTGGCCTTACAGATAAGAAAGTGGGTTCTTTCTTGTCTACTATCCGGTATTTTAAAATCATTCCTTAGGGGGGGCTACACCTTCTTCCTTTGGAAATTTTCCATTGGTTAATCTGGCATAGATTAACTATACGATTTTATGATTTGGAAGGCTACAACAATCGGGTGTGCGGGAAATACAAGGATGTGTCTTTCTGTTTTGTTATGCTACTGTGCATATCCAGTGATACGTAGTTCACTTGATACTCATGGAAATTTCTTCTCTTTACAGGAGGACCATCCGTAGTGCGGATGTATTTCTGCAACGTCCGCAGTAGGGCTTCTGCGGACATGGTTCTGAAGGAGACGTGTGGCATGCGCTGTCTCCACGGATGTTCTCCGGTATTGGGTTCCCCAGGTATGTTTCATATGCACTAACCTATCTATTGAGGTTTTTTCTTTTCGCTTCGCTCAAAATCCGTTTTCGTCTCCCCTACAACGGTGGATTCAAGGGATATAGCTAGGGAGAAGCTTCGTACCTGGGTGAGGGGCTTTCAGAAGATTACCTCTGGACCTTATCTTCCAAATGAGAAGATGAGGGCTTTCTTTTTCTAGGGCATCAACTGTTACAGTGATTCCCCAACCTCAAGAGGAGGTCCCTTTATTTCAGATCCCGTGGATGCTGAAGTCACGGTCGCCTTGCTTAGCATCCAGTTGGACGACAGGATGCCAGACGTGTCCGAACGTCTGGAGGAAGACCTCCTGGCAGAAGGCCAGGAGGAAGTTCGAGCTCCGGACAAGGTAGCGGAAGAGGCCGAGAGAGGTCGGCTGCTCCGGTTCAGGTCCTTCAACCTGCTCCCTCAACATCATCTGCTCTTGCAGTAGAGCAGGCCCTCCCTCCATTGTTGGCTTGATCCAACAAAGGCAGAGGGAGAAGAATGGGAAGGCAGCTGCATTGTAACTGCAGGGGCACATCCGGACTGCTAGGTCCGGTGGAAGGAGGTACCAGCTTCAAAGGAAGAGACAGAGCCGAAGGAGGTCGTAGTGATAGACCATGCTAGGCTCATGCCTTGCTTTCTTCTTCGATGAAAGATAGGGGCTTCATGAACTCAAAGGTAGCTGTATTTGAGTAAGAGGCTCCCTTCCTTTGTGTCCTCTCCTGCCACAGCCTTCTCCCTTTTTCGCTGAAAGGGTTTGCGGCGGTTTTGAAAACAGTCGAGGCTGGCAAGCCTTTCCCCTCCCTGCTGGAGTGTAAACCCTTGTTGCTGGCCTTTAGAAAGGAAGATTTAGTAAGCAAAACAAGGACTGGAAGGACGTCCATCTTACCTTCTCAGTCCAGATGTGGGAGGCGGATTTTGCCGGATGCCGGTTCGGCGAGATCCTCTCTAAGCTGTCTGGCTTTCTTTTGCGGAGAGAACTCTTGACAAAAGAAAGACTGGCTGCCTCTTTGTCTCTTCAGTCCACGTTTGAGACGATGACAAGTGATCCCAGGGTCCATGAAACGTTCATGGTTGTGATCAAGACTCATCTGGCCACTGTGACGAAGGATCTCTACAGCTCCGTCAGGGCGAAGAGAACCTGTAGGGAATTCGTGTTCGCCCGGGCTACGATGAGGCACGAGCCAAGGAAACTAATCTCCTCCAACAGTTGGGACAAAGACCTTTTCCCTAGTGAGTCGGTCAAAAAGGTTGATAGGGCCACCATGGACGATAGGAATCTTCTCCAGGAGTGGGGCCTGTCTACCAAGAGAAATTCTTCCCCGGATGGGGTCCCCAACCTTGGAGGAAGACTAAAAGGATTAGGATACTTTCTCGGCCAGCTAAGTCAAGTAGACATCAGCAGCAACAGCATTTGCTGATGCCCTCAGTGCCCCAGATGGTGGCAAAAAACCCCGACCACACTTCAGTGGGTTCCCCAATTCGTGTCGACACAGTCTCCGGCATTCAACCCATCGTTCGAAGGTCAGTCAACTGCCTGTCGAACAAGCCTAGAGGAGCAGCCAGAATTTCGTCTAGGCGCCCCTCAAGGAGAAGGGGTTTCATGGGTGGTCGCGGTCAGAGAGGCAAGACCTCAGGACAACAGTCCGAGCGAGATGATATTGGTAGAAGGGAGTCTCCAACGCTTTTGGGATCGGTGGACCTTCGATCCCTGGGTCCACAGCCTACTCAAGAAGGGACTGGGCTGGAGCTGGTACAGCACTCCATCCCCATACCCTCGGCGTTTTTCCGATACTCCACCCCCGTTCTGGAGGAGTTCATTCATGAACTGTTAGAGGAAAAGTGATCCGAAGGGTAAAGTCCATCTAATTCCAAGGGAGGCTGTTTTGTGTTCCCAAGAAAGACTCGGAAAACTCGGAGTCATTCTGGACTTGTCGCCACTTAACAAGTTCATAGCGAACTACTGGTTCAAGATGCTAACAATACAACACATAAGGACCTTACTGCCCAAGAGGGCATTTACCGCCTCCATAGTTTTGTCAGACGCCTATCGGCACGTTCCAATCTATTGTCGATTCCCCTCCTACCTAAGGTTAAGGCTACAACGAAGACTATACGTCTTCAAAGCCATGCCTCTCGGGCTTAAAATAGCCCCAAGAATTTTCACGATGCTTGCGAACGTAGTTCTCAGTCAATTACGCCTAAAGGGAATTCAGGTAGTAGCCTACCTGGATTTTTGGCTGGTGTGGGCAGCACCCAGGACAGAATGCTTGCAAGCTTCCCTGTATGTGATCCATTTCCTAGATTATCTAGGCTTCAAGATCAACAGGAAAAGTCTCAACTTCCTCCATCTCTAAGTTCCGGTGGGTGTGAATCCACTGGGACCTAATGTCACACCGTTTTCTCCGTCATGGCGGAGAAAAGAAAGGAGATAGCTGGTTCTGTCAAGAGACTTCTAGATTCTGTATGGATATCAGATGCGAATTGGAGAGTGTACTGGGGTCTCTCCAGTTTTCTTCGGTGACAGACCCGGTGCTAAGAGCACAGCTAAAGGATGCAACCGGAGATTGGAGTAGTTATGCATCAGATGCGCGAAGAGATCTGAGAAGACCAGTTCCGCTTCGTCGAAATACTCTTCTCAGGCCTTGGTCCCAAGCCAGACTCCTTAGGAAGTCGGTTCTTCTTCATCCACCTCCCCCGTCGGTGACGAGTCACTCAGACGCCTCGAAGGAGGGATGGGGAGTTCACTCTCATCAGAAAAAGGCCCAAAGGTCTTGGTCCAGTCTATTCAAGACCTCTCACAGTCATTTTTGAGAGACTATGACAGTCCTTCTTTCCTTAAAGAAAGTCTCCCCGCGTCGCTCGATCCACATTAGGTTGGTGCTGGACAGCGGGGGAGTTGTGAGATGCTTGAATCGACAAGGATCAGGGTCGCCACCTCTCAACCAGGTGATGTTGGCCATCTTCCGATTTGGGGGAAGAAGAAATGGTACCTGTCAGCAGTTCACCTTTAAGGAGTCCGCAATGTGACAGCGGACGCTCTATCCAGGTTCACACCGATAGAGTCGGAATGGTTCCTAGACGCAGGACCATTCTCCTTCATTCTGAGTCAAGTCCCAGAACTGCGGCTAGACCTCTTTGCGACGAAAGACAACAAGAAGTTGCCCCTGTTTGTGTCCCCGTACGAGGACCCCTTGGCGGAAGCAGTGGACGCGATGTCCCTCGACTGGAACAGATGGTTCAGGATTTATCTGTTCCCTCCTTACAACCTTCTGTTGAGGGTCCTCAACAAACTGAGATCATTTAAGGGAGTAGCGGCAGTAGTGGCCCACAAGTGGCCGAACAGTGTGGGGTTCCCTCTGGCATTGGAACTACGATTGGAGTTTCGACCGCTACCAGATCCAGTTCTGACCCAGTGAGTCCAGAAGTCAATTGTCTGCGCTTCATCACAGAAAACCCGGACCCAGCAGCTCATGATTTCTTTCCTTAACAGGTGAGAAAGTGTTTCGGGATTTCGAAAGCCAGCATGGACTTCCTAGAGGATTATAAGTGCAAACCTTTTATAAGGCAATATGAGTCATCTTGGAGAGAATGGGTAGCCCTTGTCAGACGAAGATTCCGCAGGAAATCACGACGGACTTCTGCTTGTCTTTCTTCATCCATCTCCATGGTTATGGATCGGTAACTAACACGATTTTATCATGTAGGCCTGCTTTGACAAGACCCATTCTATATGCCTTCCAGGTCGACCTCGCTAACGAGATCTTTTATAAAAGTTCCGAAAGCCTGCGCTAGGCTCAGACCTTTAGCACCTCCAAAGCCCAATTCATGGTCTTTAGAAAAGTTCTTCATGTTGCTTCGCTGTTGAACAATAAGGAGTGTGCGTTAAAGGATTTGACCCATAAGTTATCCTCCTTTTTGCACTCGCGTCCGGGGCCAGGGTTAGTGAGACCATACCCCTCTCGAGAGAGGAAGGTCATGTTCAGTTCCTGGATGGGTGAACTGAACCTATTTCCGGATCCTACGTTTCTCACCAAGACCGAGTTACCCACCATCAGGTGGGGTCCCTGAAGAATCTGCCCTCTGAAAGAAGATGCATCTCTATGTCCAGTAGAATGCCTAAAGGTCTATCTTCGTAGAACTTCAGACTTCAAGGATGGCCATCTGGCCAGGGGAGAAACGTCAGGCTCAAAATTTATTACTGAAACAACTCGGGGCGAAGATCACATATATTGTTCGCAGAGCGGATCCTGACTGTTCACCCACAGGTCACGATCCGAGGAAAGTTGCTTCATCCTTAAACTTCTTTAGTTGTAGGGATTTTGGACATCTTCGTTCGTACACTGGCTGGAAGTCTTCCAGAGTGTTCTTTCGTCACTATGCGAAGCAAGTGCAGCAACTAAGAGGTTCTGTGGTGGCAGTGGGTTGCGTCGTTAACCCTGCTGTTTAACTCTGCGAGGAACAGTAGCTTAATTGGGACAATTAATTCCAGGGTGAGTATGTAGTCACATGTTGTACTACAAACTATGTGAGGGTACTGGGTGACCCACGTTCACTGTTCCACTTTCAAAGGTGAACCCAGCATAAGTGCAAACATGTGTGCCGAGCGTTTCTAACGCTAATGTGACTGATTAGTAAAACAGACTTTTGACTTTGATACTTTGGTATCTTAAAAGTGGCTCCAATGTTTTCAGACAAACAAGTTTCTGTTTACTATCATACTTATGCTTAAAGTTTTAGTTATCCTCCTCTTATATATAGATATATATATATATATATATATGAGTGTGGTTAACCTGTTTGTTTATTGTCTGTCAATAAACTGGTTCTTGAGAACCTTGCGTCTCCTTCACCTGTGAGCATTCATTCTATGTATATTTACCCGGGGATAATTCTAATAGAATGTTCCCTTATGCAAGCTAATACTGCATTGGTTTATGCTTCCCCTTAGCTGGAGGACTCCATCCCATAAAGGGATGGTGACGGATTTACGAGTTTCCTCCTAAGCGGATATGAACCTTTGCCCAATACGTGTTTTGAGCGGAGGACTGGTCGATATTTCATATTGACACAGTGATTCTTTTCGAACTTCGCTTACCCAGTATGGGGTGAGACCACTATACTTGCTTGCCTGGGGTTCATACTTAGATATATGTACTCTTCGAGACTTTCCCAGAGTCTAGTAAGACTCTTCCCTGTTGGGGGCAGGAAGCTCTATCATGGTTTATGATTAGTTGAAAAGATGTATGACGGTAACATCTTAGGTCTCTAGGTCGCGTCGACTGGGGGAAATACTTCTGAGGAGTACGGCACATTTTGAGAATCCACAGATACAGTAATGCTCTGGTATACTTCCATCAGGACGACATGGCTTGAGCCCAAAAAACGGATTTTGAGCGAAGCGAAAAATCTATTTTTGGGTAAGATAGCCATGTCGTCCTGATGGACCCGCCCTTCCCTTTCAATGAAAGGGCCGTAGGACCCCTCCCTACATACAGTATCTGTAGCACCTCGTGTTTCGCTACAAGGAATGCAGATGGCGCCAGAATCGGCGCAGGGCACGCTTACGAAACGGGAGAAGAGAGGGCCTTACGAACGGCTCTCCCCTTTTTCTTTCTCGTTTTCGTTTTCTTGCCATTTGACCCCTACGAAGTGTTAACTCTATTCGGGGTAAAGATTGCTATGAGGCGTGTCAAGAATACGTCCACTGATATTTACGATATCCCTAAGGTCTTTTTTAGGGATACTCGCTCCAGGAGTTAGAATTCTGGGTACCTTAAGGTAAATTCTCTGGGAATATCGCCGTAGTTGTAATATACCCTAGGAAGCTGCCTTTAAGGAACTTCCATCAGGACGACATGGCTATCTTACCCAAAAATAGATTTTTCGCTTCGCTCAAAATCCGTTATATATATATATATACATATATATATATATATATATATTTGGGCTCGGGCCATGTCATCCTGATGGAAGGTTCCTTTAAGTAGCTTTCTAAGGGATATTTGTTACAGTGATACTCCCAGAGAATTAAACCGAAGGTCTCCAGGATTCTAACTCCTACCGCAAGTATCCAATAAAGGATATCGCATAATATCAGGGGACGTATTCTAGATACGACACATAGCAATCTTCACCCTGAATAGATTCAACTCTTTGATGTAAGGGGGAAGAGTGGAAAAAGAAGGGGGTGCCAATCTAGATACCCGCTGGACCTCCATCCCTACTACTACCGCGACTCCATTCGTTTTCTTGTAGCTCTCTAAGCGAGTTGTGCTCCCACGTTAACCCGGTGTTTTATTACAAGTTATTGGAATATTCATTATGCAATCTCCAGCATATTCATCCTTTGGAAAGTTGAGTATTAATTCTTTCCTGTGTATAATTTTAGTCTTCCTTTTCAAAGTTAAATTTCAATAATTTAAGTGTGTTTGGGTGAGTGTTGCCGAGAACCGGAGGCAGCCATTTTACGACTGCAGTCGCCCGTCACAATTGCATTTTATTTAGTCAGTAGGGCGACAATTCCTGGTATTAAGCTATAATGTTAGCTATTTAGGCAAATTATACAAGTGGTGATTTTGCATACATGAATATTATTCCTCTTCCTATTATGTGACTTTACTTATCGTATGCGGCGGGAACCTCGGTGGTACCAATTACCTTGTCCGTGGATCCTCACAGAGCTAGGCTACGTTCACTCATATATACGTCAGTAAAGTAATTCCCCACGTTTAACCTCACCCTATTGTTCTTTCTCGATTTGTATGAGAATTTACATTCTCTAGAATCTATAGATAAGTTACGATATTCATTCTCTCTTAGAGAGAAGAGGCTAAACCCTTTCTTCCTCCCTGAGTGCCGCCGCCGACATAGACGGCAACCTCTGTCTTTCTTCATCGCCGTCGAGTAGAACAAAGTTCTTGCTGCCTCCGGCTTTGATTTAGATAGTGACTGACTCAGGTTGCCCTTGTCTTGCCGCTGACGATGTCGTCAGCAAAGGAACCATGCTTCCTCTGCCGCCGACGATGTCGTCTGCACAGGAAGCCATGCTTCCTCTGTTCACTGTTTAAGGAAGGCGGCATACCTGCCACCACCTCTCATATCAATGAACTATAAGACCCTTTACCCTTCCCCTTCTGTCCTTTAGTGACGTTATAGCCGTCACAAAACTCCCTCACCGGTATTCTGACAGTCATCCCGGCTTGTTAGGGTAACTGCATTCCTGGCTGGACCCTGCCGGTAGCAGTTAGTTCAGCCGTCTCTGCCACCTTCCCCCATATTCCCTCCCTTCACAGGAAGTGAATATTATTGGGGGAAAGTTTGAAACGGCTCCTGGCGGCTGCCGGTTGGAAACCTAACATATTTTAGGAAGTCATCAGCTCTCCCTTGAGCTGCCCTCCACATTCATTGCCGCCGACGTCATAGCCGGCGACTGGCCTTTTGTGGATGGGTGGAAGCTAGAATCTGACAGATTCGTTCCCCTTCCATCAGAACTTTCATTCTGGCAAGGAGACAGTAGGCGGTCTGATAGTCCTCCTACACTTCCAACTGTTATGTTTACTCATAATGATAGAAAACTCCTTCCTTAATGCTTTTTCTCCCTCTATCAGTTAGTACCGCCAGGTACTAACCTAACACCGGTGGTGCCGCCGGCTAAACTACAGTATACAACTATGCAGTAGTACACATGTTTTCTAACATACTCTGTGTTTCCTATCGCAGATATTTGTTGGGACCACGATATTATGTTGAGGTTGTATACTCCCTCAACACCCAAATGGATTTCTTGATCATCAGGACCCTAAAAATACCCGATTGGTATTAATATATACTACCGGTGGATAATGTTAGTATAGACATTTACTAACTCCAACTCTAGTTCCTAGAGTTTTTCCTACCTTGTATTCTCCCTATCAGGGAAACTCAATATTAATGCTGACGGAGGTCTCAACAATGGCCTGGGAGAGGAAAAACAGATATGTGTCTTTTCTACTTCCTTTCAAGCTTGCTATCCTAAGCTATTATAAACAGTAATGATTACTATTGTTAATAAGAATTGTATGCTTTTATATTACTGATGTAAAAAGTATCAATACTCATTGGGCCCTTTTTCCTATACAGGAGGAGCCGATGGAGAAATGTGCAGTGTTATTCTGCAACCACAAAGGCAAAGACTTTTGTGGCCACACGAAGTGCAGGACTCATGCCCCCTGTTGCATCGTGTCGGGAGTCTTCAAATATTGGGACCCGAAGGGTGGCCCCACCTGCTCAACCCTGCTGACCAATGGCTTCGGAGAACCCCCCCCCCCCCCCCCCCCGTCACCATAGAGACTAGGGATACAGCGAGGGAGACCCTTCGCAAATGGGTAAGAGGGTTCCAGAAGAACTCTCCAGGACCGTACTAACCCAAAGACTCCCCAAGGTGCCTAATGTTCCCCAAGACTCTGCCAAACGCGTTGGTGCCCCAGGAACAGGTCCAGCCTCTCCTCATACAACTGAAGCTCGACGCAGACATAAAAAAGGCACTAGAAGACATGGACATCCACCAATAGAGGATGTCAGAAGTGTCCACTGACACTGAGCAGGACCTACTGCAAGGAGGCCCTGAAGAAAACGTGGAACATCCGCAAGCGAAGGAAGAAGGATCCCTATCGACGGCAACTGAAGACCTTCAGTTCACTGTGACGACATACCAACCTATGCCGTCAACTTCCTCGGCCCCAACTCCACAACCAATTGGAGATGTCAACAAGAACGAAGAAATCCTTACTTCGATTCAACGGATGATGGAATTGTTCCAAAAGGAACAGAGACGATGTGGGAATCAATCAGGCAGCAGCAGATACTGTTGCAGGAGAGGATGGACTGCCCTGGATCCACCAAGGGCACTAAGAGGCCCCTTAGAGTGTTGGGTCTCCCTCACTGCTTCGAAACCAATCCCTGGACATATGCGGAGCATGTGCCCATGATGAATGGGAAGCTGTTCGTCTCGGAGAAGTTAGGGGCCAAGCTGATTGATGACCTTGAATTTTGGCCTAACTTTTCGGTCTACCCAGACTGTTACGTGAGACTGCGGGATGAACATGCAGCCCGAGAGGAGACGGTACCCATAGAGGTCATTGTCTTCAAACAGGACAAGGCGCAAGCCATCTTCCTGAAAGCCTTGAAGGAGCCAGGTATACCAACCAAAGTCTCAGCACTGAGCAAGAAACATCCCACCTTTCTTGCCCCTTCCTCAATCTTTCCCCTTTTTCAGAGAAAGCACTAGACTTTGCCGTCAAGGCAGTCAACGAGGGCAAACCCTGCCCGACTCTAGAGGAATGCAAAGCATTCTCTCAAGCACTGCCTACCTGCGAGGAGAAGTGGAAGCATGTTCAACTAACATTCTCCGTCTCTAAGTTGGATCCAGCGATAGCATGCCAAAAGTTCAATGAGAACCTTCCGAAGTTGCCAGACCATCTTTTGAGGAAGGAACAGGAGTCGAAGGAGAGACTTGCGGCCTCCCTTTCTCATCAGAACTGCCTGGAAATGAGTGCAGGTCAGCATAATGCCCCAGAAGTGTTCATCTTCCTGGCTAAGTCTCACATGAGTACTCTTGTGAAAGACCTATATGCTTTCCTCAGAGTGAGGAGAGCCTGCAGAGAGTTTGTTCTGGCCTCAGCAACCATCAGACACGAACCAAGGAAGCTGATTACCTCGAGCATCTGGGATAAAGACCTTTCCCGACAGGAACTGGTCCGAGAGATCATTGCCAGAGCAGCCACGGAGAACAGGAACCTTCTCCAAAAGTGGGGCATGAACTCAAAGAGGAAATCTTCCTCGGACTGAGGTCCCAGCCCGAGAATAAAAAGGCAAGGAGACCACGCAGACCTGCACAGTTTCCTGCCATGACTATGGCCCGATGCCTCAGACCACCTTCCAGATGGTCCCTCAACAACTGGTAGCCCAGTTGCCAGGGTTCAACCCGAACTTTGAGAGGCAGTCGACTTCCTTTCGCCTCAGTCAGAAAGGAAAAGGCCCTAAGAGAAGTTTTCCCAGAGGTAACTCCTCTAGGGGCCGAGGAGGACGTGGTCGCGCAAACAAATCTGCAGGACCCCCCTAAGCAATGAGGGGGCAGACTGCATCACTTTCGGGATCGCTGGACCTCCAATCCCTGGGCCCACAGCCTAATGATGAATGGACTCGGATGGAAATGGAGCAGAACTCCACCCCGTTTTCCAAAATTCTTCTAACATTCCACCCCCTTGTTAGAAGAATATACCTCAGAACTCTTGAACAAGAAGGTAATAAGGAAAGCGAAGTCCATCAAGTTCCAGGGAAGGCTGTTTTGTGTTCCTAAGAAAGACTCAGACAAACTCAGAGTCATTCTAGACCTGTCTCCACTCAACAAGTCCATCGAGAACAACAAGTTCCGGATGCTTACTTTGCAACACATAAGGACCCTTCTGCCAAAAGGGGTGTACACGCTCTCAATAGACCTAGCAGATGATTACTGGCATCTTCCAATGAGTCACCCTTTCTCCTCCTACCTAGGATTCTAACTACAGAAGAAGAAGTTTGTCTTCAGAGCAATGCCCTTTGGACTGAAAACGGGCCCAAGGATTTTCACGAAGCTAGCAGACACGCTCGTCTAACAGCTACGCTCCAAAAGAGGTCAAGTGGTAGCATATCTAAATGATCGGCTGGTATAGGCAGCATCCAAGCCTACTTGCCTGCAAGCAGCCAACAAGATGATCTAGTTCCTGGAACACCTGGGCTTCAAGCTCAATCGCAAGACGTCTTGCCTTTCTCCAGCTCAACAGGTGCAGTGGCTGGGAATCCAATGGGACTTGAAGTCACACCACCTCTCCATTCCATCCAAGAAGAGGAGAGAAATAGCGGGATCTGTCAGGAGACTAATCCGTCACAAGAGGATTTCAAGATGCCAATAGGAAAGAGTATTGGGCTCTCTCCAGTTTGCAGCAGTGACAGAACCGGTGCTAAAAGCACGTCTGAAAGATGCGTCTGGAGTCTGGAGGAGATACGCATCAAACGCTCGAAGAGATCAATTAAGGTTGACCCCGACCTTGTTGCACATGCAGTTAAGGCTTTGGTCAACAGCCAAGAGCCTAACACGGACAATTTCCCTGCAACCATCACAACCATCAGTGGTGATACACACAGATGCCTCCTTGGAAGGATGGGGAGGCCATTCTCATGACAAAAAAGTGCAAGGGAATTGGTCGCACCAGTTCAAAACCTTTCATATCAACATTTTGGAAGGTATGACAGTTTTCCTGATGTTGAAGAAACTACCCCCTCACAGATCAATCCACATCAGATTGGTCCTGGACAACGAGGTGATAGTAAAGTGTCTAAATCGACAAGGCTCGAGATCACCCCACATCAACCATGTGATATTAGCCATCTTCTACCTGGCAAGGAGGAAGTGATGGCACCTATCAGCAGTTCACCTACAAGGGTTCCGCAATGTGACGGCGGACGCTCTATCCAGGCGAAAGCCCATAGAGACAGAATGGTCCCTAGACGCAGACTTGTTCTCCTTCATCTCGGAAAAAGTCCCGGAACTGTAGATCGACCTCTTCGCAACAAGCGACAACAAGAAACTACCTCGTTACGTAGTCCCATATATGGACCCTCAAGCAGAGGCGATGGACGCCATGTCCCTCGACTGGAACAAGTGGAATCGCATTTGCCTGTTTCCACCAACCAATCTCCTGCTAAGAGTCCTCGACAAGCTAAGATCCTTCAGAGGGACAGCAGCAGTAGTGGCCCAAAAGTAATTGGTTCCCTCTAGTCCTATTGCTGAAACTGAAGCTGTTTCCTCTGCAGGATCCAGTACTATCTCAACTGGTCCAGAAGTCAACTGTCTATGCTTCATCCTCAAGAACCAACAACATACATCTCATGATTTTCTCGCCTTAGCAGCGAACAAAAAGTTTGGAATCTCGAAGGATGAAGTTGACTTCATCGAAGAGTACAAGTCAAGTTCGACTAGGAGACAATATGAATCGTATTGGAAGAAATGGGTTTCCTTTGTGAAAACAAGGAAATCGACAGTGATATCGATAGATTTCTGTCTCGCATTCTTCATATACCTTCACGAACAAGGCCTGGCCTCTACTACAAATACCTCGTGTAAGTCGGCCCTGGCTAGACCACTTCTGTACGCTTTTGAGGTGGACCTCTCTAGTGAAATCTTTAATAAGATTTCAAAAGCATGCGCTAGACTCAAGCCAGTGACCCTACTAAAGCCCATCACGTGGTCTTTGGACAAAGTCTTGTACTATGCCTCGAACCTAAACAATGAGGATTGTACTCTAAAGGATTTGACACAGAAAGTCATTTTTCTGTTTGCAATAGCCTCACGGGCTAGAGCTAGTGAAATAGTGGCCTTATCCAGAAACGAAGGCCAAATTCAGTTCCTAGACTCAGGAGAACTGAACCTTTTTCCTGATCCTGCCATTCTTGCCAAGAATGAGCTACCCACCAAGAGGTGGGGTCCTTGGAGAATCTGCCCGCTGAAGGAAGATGCCTCTCTATGCCCAGTAGTGTCTTAAGGTCTATCTTCAAAGAACTTCAGATTTCAAGGGAGGACAGCTCTTCAGAGGCAAAACCTCAGGATCAAACCTATCCTTAAGACAACTGAGAACGAAGCTCACATACTTTATTCGGAGAGCGGATCCTGACAGTATACCCGCAGGTTACGATCCGAGGAAAGTTACTCCTTTGTTGAACTTCTTTCAACATATGGACTTTGAAAGACTCCGTTCATACACTGGGTGTAGATCATCCAGGGTCTTCTACAAACGTTACTCAAAGCAAGTACATGAAATAAAACATTTTTTTGTGGCGGCGGGTAGTGTCATTAAACCCGTCGTCTAGTGTTATGATGAACAGTGGACTGTTTGTGACTTTACAATGCATCTGGTGCATGGGTATACCTACCCTCTGGTGCAAATCACAGTGATGATTAACATACTGTTCCATATAGGTGCATATCTGACCAATAACACTAGTGCCGAGTGAACGTTTGCATCACAGTGTTTATGCATTTCAGAACATCTGAACATGTCAAATAGATTTGGTTTCACATCTCCATTGAGTGGCATTATTCCGATAATGAATTTATATATTTTTTTTCTACGGGAGAAAATATGGACCCTGATGTCTTACAATGCTGGATCAGATTCATACTCTATTGTAACTCATTTGTTAAATTAGTTGTAAAATAAAATACAAAAACGTATTTGTGTCTTTTTACTGCTGCCTCAGTTACAGACTAATAAAGTATAATAGAGTTTTATTTGATTCCTGTAAAGGGCTTATAACTTTAAATTAAGACAAAGATTTCCTAAAGGACGAATCTTACATTCTCATGGTAAGTGAAAAGGTTAGCTCCAAAGTTTTCCCTTTTTGTTCTTATGGAAATACAAACCTTGAATCCTTATCGTCGATATCGACATTTTTCCTGCGGGGGGCAGGGAGCACTAAACCAGCTCCAGGCTTAGTGGAAATGACGGATCTCAGGAATTTCACATACAGGTCTAGTAGACCAGATAAGGAAATATATTCAAGGTGGAAGGCACATACACAAACCCACAGCTAATAGTAATTTCAAGACAATTCTCTGGTATGCTTTCATCAGGACGACATGGCCCGAGCCCAAAAAACGGATTTTGATCAAAGTGAAAAATCTATGTCGTCTTGATGGACCTACCCTTTTGCTGACCCCTCCCAAAATCACTTTATCTGCAATCACTTCTGCTTAGCGACAAGAAAAGGAATGGCGTCGCGGTAGTAGTAGGGAAGGAGGTCCACCGGATACCTAGATCGGCACCCCCTTCTTTTGGCACTCTTCCCCCTTACATCAAAGAGTTAAATCTATTTGGGGTGAAGATTGCTATGTGTCGTATCTAGAATACGTCCCCCTGATATTATACGATATCCTTTATTGGATACTTGCGCCAGGAGTTAGAATCCTGGAGACCTTCGGTTTAATTCTCTTGGAGTATCACTGTAGTAAATATCCCTTAGAAATCTATCTAAAGGAACCCTTTCATCAGGACGACATCGCATTCTCACCCAAAAATAGATTTTTCACTTTGTTCAAAATCCGTTATGTATATATTTGGGCTCGAGCCATGTCGTCCTAATGGAAGTTCCTCATTGGCAGCTTTTACTTGCGATATTTCTGTGAGTGATATACCAGAGAAATTTTACCTTAGAGGTATCAACAGGGTTCTGACTTCTGGAGCGAATATCCTGAGAGATATCTTGTATGAATCGGGGACGCGTTAATAACAAGCAATGGCTATCCTTCCCCAAATAGAGTTAACCTTGTCTCGAAGGATAAGGTAGAGGGTAGGATACATGGGCAAGTGAGCCATTACAACTCTCGATCTCAATGTGCTACAACTAACACGTTTCCTGTTGAACCATTCCCTCTTTGCAGCATCATCTTTGAAGATTGGTTGGGGAGTTTCTGCCTCTTGTTCTTAGCTTTATGAGCGATTTTCGATCATGAATGCTTCAGTTTCTTCCTCATCGACCAAGTTGAGAACCCTCTTTTTTCTGTGTTGCAGAATTTAGCGTCCCTACCCTATTTATTTTTAGATTTATATGCTTTTATTGTTTTTATATCCGCCATGCGGTCGGCGCCATTACACCATGTTACCAAATTGCATAGAAATGCTTCATTATTTTGTCATATCATTGTAGGAATATATTTTACATTATTCTTTTACAATGTGGTATGTTTATGGGTATCCCACCTCCCTTATTTTTGGCATTTCTTGTGTGTTTTTTATCAGCATTGACTTAGGCTAGCTCACTACCCTAGCCGGCGGCCATGCTTGATAAATTTTCACTTAATAATATTATTATTATTATTACTAGCCAAGCTACAACCCTAGTTGGAAAAGCAAGATGCTATAAGCCCAAGGGCTCCAATAGGGAAAAATAGCCCAGTGTTGAAAGGAAATAAGGAAATAAATAGATAATGAGAACAAATTAACAAGAATTTATTCTAAAACAGTAAAAATGTCAAAACAGATATGTGCTACATAAACTATTGACAACGTCAAAAACAGGTATGTCATATATAAACTATAAATGTCAGCCTGGTCAACATAAAAACATTTGCTCCAACTTTGAACTTTTGAAGTTCTATTGATTCAACAACCTGATTAGGAAGATCATTCCACAACTTGGTAACAGCTGGAATAAAACTTCTAGAATACTGTGTAGTATTGAGACTCATGATGGAAAAGGCCTGGCTATTAGAATTAACTGCCTGCCTAGTATTATGAAAAGGATAGAATTTTCCAGGGAGATCTGAATGTAAAGGATGGTCAGAGTTATGAAAAATCTTATGCAACATGCATAATGAACTAATTGAACGACAGTGTCAAAGATTAATATCTAGATCAGGAATAAGAAATTTAATAGACCGTAAGTTTCTATCCAACAAATTAAGATGAGAATCAGCAGCTGAACACCAGACAGGAGAACAATACTCAAAACAAGGTAGAATGAAAAAATTAAAACACTTCTTTCGAATAGATTGATCACCGAAAATCTAAAAAGACTTTCTCAATAAGCCAATTTTTTGTGCAATTGAAGAAGACACAAACCTAATGTGTTTCTCAAAAGTAAATTTGCTGTCGAGAATCACACCTAAAATCTTAAGAGTCATAGAAATTTAAAGAAACATTACCAATACTGAGATCCGGATGTTGAGGAGCCACCGTCCTTGAACTACTTACTGTCATACTTTGAGTTTTGTTAGGATTCAACTTCATACCCAATAATTTGCATCATGCACTAATTTTAGCTAAATCTCTATTAAAGAATTCACCAACTCCAGATCTACATTCAGGGGATGGAATTGATGCAAAGAGAGTAGCATCATCTGCATATGCAACAAGCTTCTTTTCTAGGCCTAACCACATGTCATGTGTATATAGTATGAAAAATAATGTGCCAAGAACAACAACTCTTTGAGATCTATTACTTAAAAAATCAATAATAATGCTAAGAAACGATCCACCCACTCCCAACTGTTTAAGTTTGAAAATAAGGGCCTCATGATTAACACGGTCAAAGGCAGCACTAAAATCAAGGCTAATCATACAAACTTCCCGACCACAATCAAGGGATTTCTGTACAGCATTGGAGATTGTAAAAAGGGTATCACATGCTCCGAGGCCTTTACGCAAACCAAATTGCAAACTAGGGAATAAATGATTACCTTCAGCAAACCTATTAAGACGTTTTGCCAGAAGACGCTCAAAAACTTTAGATGATATAGGAGTTATGGAAATTAGGCGGTAATCAGTGGGACCTGAGCTACCACAAACACATTTACATAGACGAATAACATTGCCAATCCTCCAACAAGTGCTAAAAGCTCCACTTCTTACTAACTTGCGCAAAATAACAGATAACTTTGGAGCTAAGAAATCTGCTGCTCTTTATAAAAAACAATGGAAAAATACCATTTGGGTCTACACCTCCATAAGCATCAAGGTTCATCAACAGAGCTTTAATTTCACGAGATTGAAAAGCTAAACTAGTTAGTTTAGCCTCAGGAAAACAGGAATGAGGAAGTTCAAGTTTTTCATTACTCTGTTTACTGTCAAAAACATCAGCCAAAAGGCTTGCCTTTTCCTTTGGACAGTGAGTGACTGAGCCCTCTGGTTTAAGTAAAGGAGGAACTGTTGCATCTACGACAAAGAGTGCAGATTTAAGGGTAGAGCACCCTTTATGTTCCTGAGTTGTGCCAGAAAGGGTTTCTTTTATGGTTAAATTGTACTCCTTTTCAGTTGAGGCATAAACTCTCTGAGCAAAAGCTCGAAGCTGAGTATAGTTATTCCAGGTCAAATCTGATCTGTTACCCTTCAAAAGATGATAGGCTTCCTGCTTCTCCTAATAAGCATGTCTACAATCATCATTGAACCACGGTTTGTCCTTCACTCGGTACCTTCGCAGAGGAGAAGGGATATGCCTATCAATTATGTTGACTATATTCTCATTCAAAGGGACAACAGGAGCTACACTACTATATAATTGTGACCAATTCAAGCACAAAAGATCATGCAAAATCCCATTCCAGTCTGCTTGGGATTTCATATAAATTTTACAGGAGTGTGATATATCAGGGACAGGCTGCTTAGTCTTCACTACTAATGAAATTAAAGGGTGACCAGATGTCCCAAATAGAGAACCAACCTTACTAGTTATAACGCCAGGGGAGTCAGTGTATACGAGGTCCAAGCAATTACCAGACCTGTGGGTAGCTTCATTTATGCTCTGCTCACAGCCTGATTCAGTGGCGAAGTCTAAAGCTCTTAAGCCATGGTGATCGGTAGGAGAGATAGAACTTAACCACTCCCTATGGTGAGCATTAAAATCACCAACAAAGACAAAAGAAGCCTTTCTATCATCTTCTTGTATCTTAGCCATAATGGTAAGAAGACAATCGAAGATAGAATCATCCCCTTCTATCACCTAACCTTTTTGGTTTGTTGAGGCTGTCAATCCTCTTAAGCTGTCGACTTGTCATGGCGGGGAGCTTCTGTCTAGAAGGTCCCTCTGGGAGTTTGATAGAGTTTTCAGTTGTCCTAGTGTGACTATCTTCACTTTCCACTTAGCCTATATGTGTGGTGAGGTGGCAAAGGTCTTGGGAACTTATTCCCTGTGTCTACTTATGTTTATCCTTTCCAACGCTTTACCCCCTATTCTTATGCTGATGGGTAGACCCCTTTGTGTCACCTTGCCCTTTCTTAGGCTTCCCTCTTAGCCCTTGGTAGACTATGCCTGGTCGTGAGGACTTGTCCTCTGTGCCCTATCACTGCAGACCCCTTGGAACACCATTCCTGTTTTAATGTCGCAGTTGGCCCTTACTGTCATGCTGCCTCACCAATGTCTGAGTCTCACATCACCACCCCTTTTTCCCTTACCCTTGTGCCTGTTAATGTGCCTACTTGCTGTGGAACTTTGTTCCCATCCCTGTCTAGTTCCTTTGCGGTTGAAGTACGCTTCGTCTCCATCCTTGGACAGGATACCTTTTAGGCTATCTTTTTTGGCCCTCGATAGGCGAGATTTTCTCCTTTCCTGGACTAATTCTCGGCCACCTTAGAGACCACCCTTGGGTGTTTTCTCTGCCCCTTCTCCTTCCTAGTTAGGCCATAACATGAGTGTGATGGGAACTATGTTCCTCTTGTCTAGTCATCTTACTCTAGCTTTTGAGTTTTCCCTCACCCGCTAGGTAGGTTAGGCTTGCCTAGACAGTTATCCCTATGGCCTAATCATATCTAGTCTTAGAGTTGGTACCCCTTGGGGTCCCCCTCTGCTGCCTTGTCAGTTTCCTGTTCTGTCTCTGCAGCTTCCCTTCCTCTGCTTTGTCCGTCTTGCTATGGAGTCTTGACTACCTTGCCTGGTTAGCCTAACTAGGCAGAAGTGTTGCCTTCTGTCTCTGCTTCCAGTCTTGTTAGCCTGAGTTCTTCTAGCACCGGCTGTGTGTTGGCCATGGGTGTTTCCCTCTGCCGCCTCAGCTGCAGTCTTAGACTAGTCATCTGCTCTTTTCTATCGTCTTCCATATCTGAGGGACATTGTCCTCTAGAGTTGGTCGGTCCTGTCCCGCCTGGTTGTCAGGACATCCTTTGAATTTCAGATTCTTAGCATCCTGGCCGTCTTGTAGGGCTCTCACTATCATACGGGCTAAACCCCCACTTTTCATGAATTAATGATAATGATTATGACTTGGCAGGTTCTCATTTTAGCTGACTTTCATTCCTGTACTTCCCCTGAGTGTGGACCCTTCCCTATGGGTTTGTTCACTCTCTTCCTGTCGACTTTACAGTGCCTATACTGCATTGTGTCAACATGCCTGGGGTATTGATAGGTCAGACTTTATCTAGGCTACTAGAAAAAGTTGCCGCCTCAACCCAGCTGCTGCCGCGTCGGAGGCATCTATTGGTGGTCTAGGTAGTATGATGAGTGAACTTGCCTTTTTAGGTTGTTCCAATAGACCTACTCTTGAGGTTTTGGCGTTCCTTTGATGTGAACATTTCCTCCACATTCCTTGTGTACTGTCAAATAGCTTGCTTCATAAATCCCCATTATATGTCTTGATTACTTGTAATCTTTAACCCTATTTAGGTAGTAGGTTTATTTAGGTTAGGTTTTATCTATTAAACATAAAAATATGTTTGCTTAATTTTAAGAAAATATAATCTTTAATGATGGGTACTCATTTAAATTTTTTCTTCTTTATAGGTTGCATATATATATAAATATATATATATATATATATATATATATATATATATATATATATATATATATATACATATATATATATATATATATATATATATATATATATATATATATATATATATATAGTATTATATATATATATATATATATATATATAGACATTGGAAAAATTTATTTTTGGGTGAGATAGCCATGTCGTCCTGATGGAATGCTTTACTCAGAAGTGCTCTCAACAAGGTGCCCCTTATCTTCCTTCTCTGGAACTGAAGGACCTCTTTCTCAAGGCTGAGTTAACCTCTGTGTTTGGTCACCAGTTACCGATGGTTCAACTCCCGCTGGTACCAGCAGATCATGTTGGTGATGAAGTTCGGGACGCCCTGCAAGTCATGAACCTCTCCACCGGGAACACACCGACAACTTCATCTGGGCTGTCAGAGAGGAAGAGGATCCTACCGACACAGAAGCCCCTGAAGAGTCTTTGGATGTTCATCGGGTGAGTACTTCCCATTGCCTTTTTAATTTGTTCCCCAGCCCCAGCTTACACCTCCACCCCTGTTCCTACGTTAGAGAAACCTTCATATCCTAGTAACTCAAATCATACGGTATCCATGAACGCTTTCATGGAAAACTAGTCACCAAACATGAACATTCACAAGCGGATCTCATAGCGAGGATAGAAACTTTGCAAAAGGCACCTACTTCTAAGGGTTCCCCAGTTTCGAGCCTAGGAGAATGTGCAGTTAAGAACCTTTGGCGTTATGCTGAGCATATGGCCTTAAGTGAAGGGTACCTCCACATCAGAGAGGGTTTGGGTTCCAAGCTAGTCTTGGACTTGGAATTCTTCCCATTGATCGATAGTTATCCTTACTGCTACCTAAAGCCTAACTCGTAAGCATCTATTAGGGACGATTGGTTGCTAAGGAAACAATCTTCCTGGACCATAGCAAGGCTCAGTCTCTTTTGGTTAAGACACTGAAGACAACCGAATTTACTAATACTCAACTTTTTGCTTTTGGCAGGGAGCAGGCCACATTTGTAGCCCCCAAAGATATTGTCTTCCCTTTCGCCTCTTGAAAGTTTAGAGGCAGTAAAGAATGCAGTAGTGGAGGGTAGACCATTCCTTTCCTAGAGGAGTGAAAATTTGTCTCCCTAGCCCTTCCTTTTGATTCGGATAGTTGGGAGGATATCCAACATACCTTTACTGTTGGAAAACTAGATAAAGACATCAGAGGCAGGCAGTTTAATGAGAAACTGCCTGGATTTCCTGAATCTATATTAAGGGAAGAATTGGAAGCCAAAGAGAGACTATCTTCCTCATTATCCTTCCAATCTTATCTAGAGATGCTTATTGGAAACTATTCCAAATCTGATCTCTTCCTTGTCTTGGCAAAGACTCGCCTACCCATATTTCATAATAATCTCCATGCTTTCTTCCTAGCCAGGAGAGCATGTAGAGAACACCTACTAGCCACTGCTGCAATCTGGCATGAACCTATAAAACTGATTGACTTCAATATATGGGGGAAAGATATCCTCTCTGAGGAATTAGTTAAGGATATCATGGTCAAAGTGGTTTAGGAGAATAAGAGCCTTGTAAACAAGTTGGGTATGTCTTCTAAATGGAAATTTACCCCCAGTGAAGGACCTCAACCCAAGGGCAAGAAGTCCAGATGACACTTTGATGGAAGGAAATCCTTTACTTTTGTGACAGCCTCAGTTGCTACCATCCCTTAGACTGTATGCACGGTTCCCCAGCAGCATATACCACAGTCTCCAGACTTCAACCTGGTGTATGAGAGAGCCTCCACCATGTTCCACCCTGCCAGGGATCAGAAGAAGTGGACCAGAAGCAGGGGGAGGTCTGGAAAAGGCAGTCAATCTATAGGCCGTGAAAGTAGAGGAGCTCCAGGTAGAGGGACGACTTCACCTGTTCAGGGATCGATGGGAGTTCGACTCCTGGGGTCACAGGATAGTCTCAAAAGGGCTAGGCTGGAAATGGAGACAGAAACCTCCTCAGTTCAAGAGGTTCTTCCAACCCACAATCCCAATTTTGAAGTATTATGCACAGGATCTTCTACAGAAGTGAGTAATCCATTGCAAAAAGTCCATGAACTTTCAAGGGCTGCTATTCTGCATGCCCAAGAAAGATTCAAACACTTTGAATTATCCTGGACTTGTCCCCACTAAACAAACCCTTTGTGAATGACAAGTTCCAGATGCTGACTATAAAACCCTTTGTGAACGACAAGTTCCAGATGCTGACTATCTCGCAAATATGGACCTTACTACCCCAAAGGTCCTACACCTTCTCCATAGATCTTACAGACTCCTATTGACATCTTTTGATAGGTTGGCACTTCTTCCCCTACCTTTATTTCAGACTGCCAAGAAAGGCCTTCATATTCAGACCTATGTCCTTCGGGGTCAATATAGCTCCATAGCTTGGTACCATAATTACCAATGCTACTGGAAGTATGTTTACGTCTGTAGAGGGTAAATGTTTAAAACTCTCTTGGCCAAAACTGCGAATGAAAATTCTGTGGCACACTTCCATCAGGATGACATGATTCGAGCCCAAAAAACGGATTTTGACATAGGGAAATCTATATTTGGGTAAGATGGCCTTGTCGTCCTGATTGCCTGCCCGTTACTTTTGCATCCCCTCCTAATTCTCAGTGTGGGACCTCGCATCATGTGATTGCTGCTCCTTGAATGTTTCAATAGGAAACGTGTTAGTTGTAGCACATTGAGATCGGGAGTTGTAACAGCTCACTTGCTCACATATCCTACCTTCTACATTATCCTTCGAGATAAGGTTAACTCTATTCGGGAAAGGTTAGCCATGACTTGTTGTTAACACGTCCCTAATTCATACACGATATCTCTCGGGATATTTGCTCCAGAGGTTAGAACTCTGTTGATACCTCTAAGGTAAAATTTCTCTAGTATATCACTTGCAGAAATATCCCAAGTAGAAGTAGCTAATGAGGAACTTCCATCAGGACGACATGGCTATCTCACCTGAAAATAAATCTTTCCTATGTCAAAATCGGTTATATACTATATATATATATATATATATATATATATATATATATATATATATATATATATATATATATATATATATATATACAGTATATATATATATATATATATATATATATATATATATATATATATATATATATATATATATATATATATATATATATATATATATATATATATATATATATATATATATATATATATATATATATATATATATATATATATATATATATATATATATATATATAAATATATATGTATATATATATATATATATATATATATATATATATATATATATATATATATATATATATATATATATATATATATATATATATATATATATATATATATATGTATATATATATATATATATATATATATATATATATATATATATATATATATATATATATATATATATATATATATATATATATATATACAGTGATGCCTCACAATACGAAATTAATTGGTTCCATAGTGCTTCCGTAAAGTGATTTTTTTCGATGTAGCAAGTCGGCCATTTACATGTAAATAGCCTAATTCGTTCTAGACCCTAGAAAAACACCACATTATATGATTATAAAAAGGATATGCACCACAAAACAGTACGAATTATATGAAAAGTGCTGCATTTTGATCATATAATAATAAATTAACATTCATAATTTGAAAAAGAAGTGTTTTTTTGGGCTCAAGCCATGTCTTCCTGATGGAAGTTCCTAAAGGGTAGCTTCCTTGGGTATATATAACTACGGCGATATTCCCAGAGAATTTGCCTTAAGGTACCCAGAATTCTAACTCCTGGAGCGAATATCCCTAATAAAAGAACCAGGGATATCGCGAAATATCAGAGGACGTATTCTTGACACGCCACATAGCAATCTGCACCCCGAACAGAGTTAACACTTCGAAGGGGTCAATTGGCAAGAAAACGAAAAACGAGAAAGAAAGGAGAGCCGCTCGCAAGGTATCTCTCCTCTCCCGTTTCATAAGCGTGCATTGCGCCGCTCACGGCGCCATCTGTATTCCTTTTTGCGTAGCTCAACAACTCGGTGTTTTTCCCTGTGTTATCTTGCATTTCTTGGATTATTTCAACTTGATAATGCTTTCTCCAACTTCTTCTGCTTCTGATAACTTGAGTATTATTTCTTTTATGTATAAATGTAATCTCTTGGTAATTTTAAAATGATTTGATAGTGATATCGTTTTTACAAGAGCTGTTGCCTACCGGAGGCGTCCTGGACGCTGTCGCTCGCTATGTATGAGTTATTTAGTTAGCCAGAGCGACGTTCCCGGCTGTTTGGCTTTAATAATTTTAGCTATTCACCGTTACATAGGTTTTCTTTATATGATGCTTTTAGTATTTCCGTTTTGGCGAAGGATTTGCCGATTCGGGCCTACGCTAGACCTTGTAGCCTAGTCGTTTGGCCATAGTACTTTCCTGCATGATATTCAGATTTCCAAGTGTTTTTAGATTTTATTGAAGCTTTAGGCAGTTTTATACATTTAAGATTATGTTGATTTTCTTCCAAGATAGTATACGAGTGAGTTTCGGTGATTTAGGTAATTGATTCTCTTCGCGCCTAGGCTAGTTGTCTATGGGGCCATAGTATACTTTCTCTCACTCCCTGGTTGCTCTCTTCTCTTCGGAGAATGTGTGCAATCCCTTTCCCTCTGCTTAAGCCTTGGGCTTAACCCTAATGGTTTATCTGAATTGACTTTAGATACAACTATATTAGGGTGTTTCTGTTCTTTCCTGTTTCCAGTAAGTCTGGCTTCTGGAAGGGGGCAGGACATCAGAGTTCTTAGTCTGAGTCTGTTTCTGTCTAGCTTGTGGTTGAGATTCCCTTGCTAGGCTGACAGCAGACATAGGAGGCTTAGCCTCCTTAGTTCACTTTCGAAGGTTCCTGTACGAGATGATTCCTTCTTTTTGTGATCTAGCAGACTAGTCCAGTGTAGTTCTCGGTGTGGAGGATGAGATCCTCTTTTTTTGTGAATAACAACGCTTTCCTTGCTTTGGTTCCGAAGGAGTTGGCAAGTATTGCTGGCCTCCCTCCTCGGATCTCCCCTAGGCTAAGATGAGTTTTCTTGGCTGCAGGTGATTCATTATTAGAGCAAGGTTGGCAGGACCCTCTTCCCCTTTTCCCCCTCTTTCCTTAGTGATGGCCTAGCCATTGCATCCCTGTCCGTCATTCTACATCTGTTCCTAGCATAGATTAGGATGTGGGGTTGACTCAGTCCCTTGCCGGCCGGCAGTGCGTGCCGGCCGGCAAGGGTCTTCTGCTTTGAGTGCTGCCCGGACCTCCCGTGGTCTCTCATCCATGTTTGTCTGTAGAGCCAGATGGCATTGGTCAGGAAGCCTGAAGTTATATTCTCCCCTTCCTTATGTGCACTCTTTCCGGTTGCCAGGCTATGAGGCAGTACAGTCTCTTATCCCGGCATCCATTCTGTTTTTCTTCTAGTGTTTGTACCCTAGCGGGCCTGCAGCCGGGCAGTTAGAGTTCTCTGGTTCTTTTGCTGCCGGCCGGCATTGGTTGTATACCTTTGTCGGCCGGCTATATATCACACCATTGTTCTGCCGGCCGCTACGATTAGTGGCCGGCAGCCGGGTGCTGTTGTTGTCTAGCTGCCGGCCGGCAATAGAAACACACCGAGGTTCTGCCGGCCGCTACGTTTGGCGGCAGGCAGCCGGTTGCTATCTTGTGTAGTTGCCGGCCGGCACACGCATTTGAACCAGCGTTCTTCCACCTTATGGTTTATAAGCAGTATACTTTGGAACTAGTTAAGGTGTGTGCCGGCCGGCACATTATCTTCTATACTTTAGCCAGTATTTTTCAGTATAGTATATACTGTAGGGAGAAAACTATAGTATAGTATTTGTTACAACACTAAGTTTTTCTAACACTTTTGTGTTGTCTTGCACAGCCCTTTGGTGTAACCTTACAGATAAAGAAAGTGAGTTCTTTCTTGTCTACTATCCAGCATTTTAAAATCACTTATTTGGGTGTGAGCTACACCTGTTTCCTCTGGAAATTATTTATTGGTCGCTCTAGAATAGATTAACCATACGATTTTATTATCTGGATGGTTGCAGCAATTGACTGTGCGGGAAATACAAGTGTGTCTTTCCTTTCTAGTTTAGTTATGCTAAGCTATGTATATCCAGTGATACGTAGTTCACTTGAAACTCATGGAATTTTCTTCTCTTTACAGGAGGACCATCCGAAGTGTGGAAGTGTTTTCTGCAACGTCCGCAGCAAGAACTTCTGCGGACATGACTTGTGTAGGAGGCGCGCAGCATGCGCAGTCTCCAAAGGTGATCTCCGGTATTGGGACCCGCAGGTATGTACCGTGTGCACAAACCTGATTACTGAGGATTTTGATTCCCCTAAGACGGCGGAGTCAAGGGACGCAGCAAGGGAGAAGCTTCGTACCTGGGTAAGGGGCTTTCAGAAGAACACTTCTGGGCCCTATCTTCCAAATGAGAAGATGAGGGCATACCTTTTCCCCAAGGCATCAGCTGAGGCAGTGATTCCCCAGCCTCAAGCGGAGATACCGTTGGTTCAGATCCCGGTGGATGCTGAAGTCGCGGACGCCCAACAGGACATCCAATTGGACGATAGGATGTCGGAGGTGTCCGAGCGTTTGGAAGAAGACCTTCTGCCAGAAGACCAGGAAGAAGAGCAGGCTCCAGACAATAAAGAGGAAGAGTTCGACGAGGGTCGGCTACTCCGGTTCAGGCCCTTGAACCTATTCCCTCAACATCGTCCTCTCTCCCAGATGAGCTGGGAAAGACCCTTTCCTCCATCGTAGGAATGATCCAATCGATGCAGAGGGAAAATAATGAGAAGGCTGCTGCAATGAAGTTGGAGATGCGGAGACTTGCAGCATCACGTGGGCTCCAGAAGAAGCTCAGCGTGAAAGACCTTCCCTTGTGCTCAGATGCCAACCCTTGGAGGTATGCCGAGCACATGCCTATGACGACGGGAAAAATCGTCATTTCGGAGAAGTTGGGCTCAGTCCCCCTTGAGGAGGTGGAATTCTGGCCCAGCAAGGAGTCGTATCCGGACTGTTATGTCCGTCTAAGGAAGGAACCAGCCTCAAAGGAAGAAACGGAGCCGAAGGAGGTCATAGTTTTGGACCACGCTAAGGCTCAAGCTTTACTGTCAAGCTCGATGAAAGAGAGGGGCTTCACAAACTCAAAGGTACCTGCTTTGAGTAAGAAGCACCCTTCCTTTGTGTCCTCTCCTTCTAGAGCCTTCCCCTTTATGCAGAAAGGGTTTACGGCTGTGCTGAAAGCAATCGAGGCAGGTAAGCCATGCTCCTCCTTGGAGGAGTGTAAACCTCTGTCTTTGGCCCTACCCATGGACCACAAAGACTGGAAGGACGTCCATCTTACCTTTTCAGTCGGGAAGTTGGAGGCTGATATTGCCGGACGTCAGTTCGGTGAGAACCTCCCCAAGCTGTCTGACTTTCTTTTGCGCAGGGAGCTTGAGACAAAATGTCTCAATGTCTCATCAAACGACTCTAGAGACAATGGCAAGTGACCCCAAGGTCCATGAAATGTTTATGGTAGTGGCTAAGACACACCTAGCCACAGTGACGAAGGACCTTTATAGCTTCGTCAAAGCTAGGAGGGCTTGTAGGGAGTTCGTGTTCGCCTCGGCTGCGGTGAGGCACGAGCCAAGGAAGCTAATCTCCTCCAGCATTTGGGGCAAAGACCTCTTCCCTAGTGAAGCGGTCAAGGAGATTGTAGATAAGGCCGCCACGGAGAATAGAAACCTTCTCCAGAAGTGGGGCCTGTCTCTCAAGAGAAAGTCTTCCCCGGATGAGGGTCCCCAACCAAAGAGGAAGACTAAGAAGACTAGGCTACCCTCTCGGCCAGCCAAGCCATTCAGACAGCAGCAGCAGCAACAACTTGCTATGCCTACAGTGCCCCAGATGGTGGCACAAACCCCAACCACGTACCAGTGGGTACCCCAAGCCGTGTCGACGCAGTCTCCGGCATTTAACCCAGCGTTCGAAGGGCAGTCAACTACCTTTCGAGCGAAGCCTAGAGGAGCAGCCAGAGGTTCGTCTAGACGCCCCTCAAGGGGGAGGGGATTCAGGGGTGGTCGCGGTCAAGGAGGCAAGACCTCAGGGCAACAGCAGCCAAAGTGAGATGATACCGGTAGGAGGGAGACTTCAGAATTTTCGGGATCGGTGGACCTTCGATCCCTGGGCCCACAGCCTACTCAAGAATGGACTGGGTTGGAGCTGGTACAGCACTCCACCCCCGTGCCCTCGATTTTTCCAACACTCCGGAGGAGTACATTCAAGAACTGTTGGAGAAAAGAGTAATCCGAAGGGTAAAGTCCATCAAATTCCAAGGGAGGCTGTTTTGTGTTCCCAAGAAGGACTTGGAAAAACTCAGAGTCATTCTGGACTTGTCGCCACTCAACAAGTTCATTGTGAACTGCAAGTTCAAGATGCTAACACTGCAACACATAAGAACCTTACTGCCCAAGAGGGCATATACCGTCTCCATAGATTAGTCAGACGACTATTGGCACGTTCCAATCAATCGTCAACTCTCCCCCTACCTAGGGTTCAAGCTACATCGAAGACTCTACGCCTTCAAAGCCATGCCATTCGGGCTAAACATAGCCCCAAGGATCTCCACGAAGCTTGCGAGCGTAGCTCTCAAACAATTACGCCTAAAGGGAATCCAGGTGGTAGCCTACCTGGACAACTGGCTGGTGTGGGCAGCATCCAAGACAGAATGTTTGCAAGCTTCCCTACAGGTGATCCAGTTCTTAGAGCATCTAGGCTTCAAGATCAACAGAAAAAAGTCTCGACTTTCTCCATCTCAAAAGTTCCAGTGGTTGGGAATCCACTGGGACCTAGTGTCACACCAACTCTCCATCCCGGCGAAGAAGAGGAGGGAGATAGCTGGTTCTGTCAAGAGACTTCTGGATTCCGAAAGGATATCAAGACGCGAACAGGAGAGAGTGCTGGGTTCTCTCCAGTTTGCCTTAGTAACAGACCCGGTGCTAAGAGCACAGCTAAAGGATGCAACCGGAGTTTGGAGAAGTTATGCATCAAACGGGCGAAGAGATCTGATAAGACCAGTACCGCTTCGTCTACGTACGCTTCTCAGACCTTGGTCCCAAGTCAGGCAACTAAAGAAGTCGGTGCTTCTTCAGCCACCTCCCCCGTCGGTGACTATTCACACAGACGCCTCGAAGGAGGGGTGGGGAGGTCATTCTCATCGGAAGAAGGCCCAAGTAACTTGGTCCAATCTATTCAAGACATTTCACATAAACTTTCTGGAAGCTATGGCAGTACTCCTTACCTTGAAGAAAGTCTCCCCTCGTCGCTCGATCCACATAAGGTTGGTGCTGGACAGCGAGGTGATTGTGAGATGCTTGAATCGACAAGGATCGAGGTCACCACCACTCAACCAGGTGATGTTGGCCATCTTTCGACTGGCGGAAAAGAAGATGTGGTACCTGTTGGCAGTTAACCTTCAAGGAGTCCGCAATGGGACAGCGGACGTTCTATCCAGGTTCACACCGATAGAGTCGGAATGGTCCCTAGACGCAGGATCATTCTCCTTCATCTTGAGTCAAGTCTCAGAACTGCAGATAGACCTCTTTGCGACGAAAGACAACAAGAAGTTACCCCTTTACGTGTCCCTGTACGAGGATCCCTTGGCGGAAGCAGTGGACGCGATGTCCCTCGACTGGAACAGATGGTTCAGGATTTACCTGTTCCCTCCTCACAACCTTCTATTGAGGGTCCTCAACAAACTGAGATCTTTCAAGGGAGTAGCGGCAATAGTGGCTCACAAGTGGCCGAACAGCGTGTGGTTCCCTCTGGCATTGGAACTACGGCTGAAGTGTCTACCGTTACCAGATCCAGTTCTGACCCAGCGAGTTCAGAAGTCGACTGTCTGCGCTTCATCACAGAGAACCCGGAACCTGCAGCTCATGATTTTCTCTCCCTAGCGGTGAGAAAACGTTTCGGGATTTCGAAAGACAGTATAGACTTCCTAGAGGAATGTAAGTGCAAATATAATACAAGGCAATATGAGTCATCATGGAGAAAATGGGTGGCCTTTGTCAAGGCGAAGAATCCGCAAAAGATCTCGATGGACTTCTGCTTATCTTTCTTCATCCACCTCCATGGTCAAGGGTTAGCAGCCAACACAATACCAACGTGTAAATCTGCTTTGACAAGACCCATTTTATATGCCTTCCAGGTCGACCTCTCTAACGATATTTTTAATAAAATTCCGAAAGCCTGTGCTAGGCTCAGACCATCAGCACCTCCAAAGCCCATTTCATAGTCTTTAGATAAATTTCTTCATTTCACTTCGCTGTTGAACAATGAGGAGTTTGCTTTAAAGGATTTGACCCAAAAAGTTATTTTCCTGTTTGCACTCGCGTCGGGGGCCAGGGTTAGTGAAATTGTAGCCCTCTCGAGAGAGGTAGGTCGTGTTCAGTTCTGGGATTGGGGAGAACTGAACCTGTTTCCGGATCCTACGTTTCTCGCCAAGAACGGGTTACCCACCAACAGGTGGGGTCCCTGGAGAATCTGCCCTCTGAAAGAAGATGCATCTCTATGTCCAGTGGAATGCCTAAAGGTCTATCTTCGTAGAACTTCATACTTCAGGGGTGGTCAACTATTCAGGGGAGAAACATCAGGCTCAAATTTATCACTGAAACAACTTAGGGCGAAAATCACCTATTTTATTCGCAGAGCGGATCCAGACAGTACACCCGCAGGTCACGATCAGAGGAAAGTTGCCTCATTTTTAAATTTCTTTAATAGTGTGGATTTCGAACATCTTCGCTCATACATTGGCTGGAAGTCTTCTAGAGTTTTCTTTCGTCTCTATGCGAAGCAAGTGGAGCAACTGAAGAGGTCTGTGGTAGCAGTGGGTAGTGTCGTTAACCCTGCTGTTTAACTCTGCGAGGAACAGTGGATTTAATTGGGACGATTAATTCCGGGGTGAGTGTGTAGTTACGAACTGTTCTACAAACTAAGTGTTAGGGCACTGGGGTGCCCACATTGACTGTTCCATATTCAAAGGTGAACCTAGCATAAGTGCAGACATGTGTGCCAAGCGTTTCCAACGCTAATGTAACTGATTAGTAATACAGACTTTTATGATTTTGATACCTCGTTATGTTAAAAGTGGCACTAATTTTTTTCTTTCAGATAAACATGTTTTCTGTTTACTATCATGCTTATGCTTATTTATTGGTTATCCTCCTCTTATATATGTATAATTGTTGTTTAACCTGTTTTATTTTATTGTTTGTCAATAAACTAGTTCTTGTGAACCTTGCGTCTCCTTCGCCTGTGTCATTTTACTTGAAATGATTTAGCATTACGTTTACTATGTATATTTATTTAGGATAATTCTAATAGATTGTTCCTTTATGCAAGCATTTTTACATTGGTTTATGCTTTCCCCTAGCGGGAGGACTCCATGCCCTAAGGGGACGGTGGTGGATATGCAAGTTTTCCTCCTACCCGGATATAAACCTTTGTCCAATCCAGTAATGAACGGGGAACTGGTCGATATTTCATATTGACTCAGTGGTTCTTTACAAACTATGCTTTATATGATATAGGGTGAGGCCACGATATTGGCTTGTCTGTTATTCATACATAGGTATATGTACTCTTCGAGACTTTTCCAGAGTCTAGTATGACTCTTCCCTGTAGGGGGCAGGAAGCACTAACATGGTCTATGGTTAGTTGAAAAGATGTATGACGGTAACATCTTAGGTCTCTAGGTCTAGTTGGCCGGGAAATACCTTCGGGGAGTTCGGCACATTTTGAGAATCCACAGATACAGTAATGCTCTGGTATACTTCCATCAGGACGACATGGCTTGAGCCCAAAAAACTGATTTTTGGGTGAGATGGTCATGTCGTCCTGATGGACCCGCCCTTCCCTTTTCTTCTAAAAAGGGCTGTAGGTCCCCTCCCTACATACAGTATCTCTAGCACCTCGTGTATCGCTACAAGGAATACAGATGGCACCGTGAGCGGCACAATGCACGCTTACGAAACGGGAGAGGAGAGATACCTTGCGAGCGGCTCTCCTTTCTTTCTTGTTTTTCGTTTTCTTGCCAATTGACCTCTTCGAAGTGTTAACTCTGTTCGGGGTGCAGATTGCTATGTGGCGCGTCAAGAATACGTCCTCTGATATTTCGCGATATCCCTGGTTCTTTTATTAGGGATATTCGCTCCAGGAGTTAGAATTCTGGGTACCTTAAGGTAAATTCTCTGGGAATATCGCCGTAGTTATATATACCCAAGGAAGCTACCCTTTAGGAACTTCCATCAGGACGACATGGCCATCTCACCCAAAAATAGATTTTTCGCTTTGCTCAAAATCCGTTAATGAGAGCAAACAGTAACAAAAATTTGGAACCTTCCCTTTGGAGTGAGGCGATGTCTGAGAGCGAAGGGCGGGGCGGTAGAGAAGGATGAAAACAGCGGAAAACGTTTACATACAAGTGGCAGAAAATGTAAACTTTATAAATGACAGAAAACATTAACACTTAAATCTAGGAAACTCATCCACAAATGGCAGGAAATATTAACACTTAACTTTACGATAAACTTAAAATAAAATTTCTTATATTTTTTGCTTATTTTTTTTTTACTTTACGTTTTCTATTTGCTAAATTTAATTATGCTACCCATTTTCTTCATTACTGCCACTTTTCTTTTATTTTTTAGCTAGCGTTTGGTCAGCTTCTTTTTAAGGCTTCTTACTAAAATATTCATCCAAAAAAGCTGGTTTCTGCCTGTTTTTTAAAATGTTCCTGAAATAACTCGGGCAAACTTCATTACAGTACTCAAGCGCACGACCTGTGATGATTTTTTCTGGGTGTCTCTTTTCTACGTGAGCCACCATTTTAAAGTAGCCATCTAGACCCTCTTTCATTTCTACCGTTGTCAGTGAGTCATCCTCCCCCCCCTGCCCTGCTGTACTCTCCCTGATCGACGTTCACCCGCATGGCCTCCAACTCCTTCAGTTCATCCGTCGAAAGTTCCTCTTGGTTTTCCTGGATAATCACAATGAGGTCGGCCTCTTCAACTTCCAGACCCATGGACTTCCCGAGTGTAACGATCTTGGCAACTTCAAATTGAGCAACAGGTTCAATATTGTAAAAATTTTCGGAATCATCTT
>NC_090728.1:196719700-196749700 GCF_036898095.1 Palaemon carinicauda
CCAAATAAATGTATAATTTATCTTTAAGCTTGACAACTAGATTTAGACTAGGAAATACATTTGTCTTCATTATTTTGTCAGTCATGGGTGATGAAGTAAGATTAGACTAAGAAATATAAACAGTATTGATATTACAGACACATTCCTGTATATACTATGTTTATTTCATGGTACTCTAAGACAGAGGCTGGCATTAAGTACCAGATACAGAATATTCCTAGTCTGTGGACCAGGAGACAAAATGGAAATTATTTTATTTACGTTAAGTTTAAGAATTACTGATAGAATTCCTCTAGCATATGATTTTAACTAAGCAAATTCACATACTATAAAAGCATTTCTAAAACTTATGAGATCCTTCACTTATAATGGGCCTTTTAGTATGTCATTATATTGCAGATTGAACCATCTGATTGAGTAAAAGGTAGACCTTCAATTTTATAGTTACACTATACAGGTTTTGATATATAAACATTTTAGTTCGCCCCTGCATTAAGAACCCCAAATTTTACTCAAACTACAGTTTGAGTTCTGAAAATATATACATTAGTACCTGGGTATGCAAGTTTAATTTTTTATGAGAGTTCATAAACCAAAATGCTTGTATACTAAAACAATTTTTCCCATAAAAAATAAAAAGAAATTTTATGCATTCCACTCATCCATAAATACACTCAGTTTTATCATTTTTTTAATGTAATTTAGTAAAAATATTAAAACCTCTAACATCAGAAATGAATATTAATGAATCATTCATAATGAAAAATAAAGATATTTACAAATCAAGTCGCACTTTACCTTTGAGGAGAGTCGTGGCTAACTGGAGGGACACTTGTTCATCTTTTTTTTACACTCTTGATACTCTCTTTTCAAAAAGAATTTTATCTATAGAAGACTGCATTTTCCTTTTCTTTAAAATGTTAAGAAAATTAAATATTGCATTTTCATTAAATAGTTTCGCTGCCAGCTCTATCGAAGCCTCATCTTGGAGATGTCTGTCTGTAAGATTTTGCAGAGTTCCCCCCTCCACTCTTAACAATTCCCTAATTTCAGTTAAAGCTTCAGGTTTGTCACTTTCCCCCCTCTCCTCCGCCATTGAAATCTCCTCCATATTCTCTTGATGTTGCACTTATGCTCCTTTGATACCATTGCTTTTTCACAAACAGTGTTTTTGGTAATTGCATCACCTTACTGCTTGTCATAGATACTTGTCATAAATCCAGATAAGTAGAAGCCTTTCAGCATTAAGAAGATGTTGCTGTTGATTCATCAATGTCAGCACTGGTTCTAATGCTTTGATATCTTTTGAATTGCCCAGAATTTTAACTTTACCATTCGTGGATATTGCAGTATGAATGTATAGTTTTTGCAGGTCAGCCACACGCATAATCTTTTCCTACTTACAGTCTTTCTTAATCATCTTGGGAGACATGGTCACGATACTGTTAACTTTATAACGCAGAACAAAATATCTATGATAAACAATAGTGATCATAACCCACAAATTGTAGAAAAAACAATTCAAAAGACGCTTGCACGAGATGATTCTTCTATTGCTGTTGTTTGGAGAGTGAAAGCGTTAGGCTCTGAGCAATTGGGGTGCGAGGTTTTGGGAAAATAAACGTGCTAAAATCATTTGATCATATCTCGGGTGAAATATGTGTACTGTGTGACTGAATTTTGCGCATTGCATGCTAGTCCCATTAATACTTGTCCACATAATGCGCTTATGGAGCGAAATTCTTGCTCGCGGACTGATGCAATGCTCGTAAACTGATTTGAATTTGTATGCTTGTATACTGATTTGATCGTACTCAAAGTTACTCGTGAACGGAGGTACTGCAGTACTGGTTTGAAATGCGTAGGGGAATTATCTGTGATAGTTGTTAACAGAAGGGGAAGTGTATAGAAGTACTTGATATAGGTTATTACTGTAGTTTAGATACAAAAACATTAGATGCTGACAAAATTACTTTATTGCAGCATTTTTCCCGTATCATCATATCTGAATTAATAGCTCAGAGAATCATAAGGATCTAGGCAAAGTGCAGATTTAAGCGAATAATCAAATTGTAGTCTAACAATATCTAGCTTGTGCAAACTTTTGATATAACAGAAGCTATGTATTATATCAGCTGTAGCAATGTCTTTCAAGTGTATTGTACTGAAAAGTTGCTAATTTTGATAGCTTCCCTTGTCTCTTCCAAATTTTGTAATGAATATGCATTTCAATAGTTATCCCATGATTGTTTATAATCAACATACTTAGTACTTTGTAGGAAAAATAAGTATGTCTAAGGTTTACTCTAATACTACAGTACAGGAATATGTCCATTCTCTACCTCACAGGCCATCTATGTCCCAGCTGATGATTTGACTGATCCTGCCCCAGCCACTACATTTGCCCATCTCGATGCCACTACAGTTTTATCGAGAGGTATTGCAGAGTTGGGAATTTACCCAGCTGTTGATCCTTTAGATTCCACATCAAGAATTATGGATCCAAATGTCATTGGTGCTGATCATTATTCAACTGCTCGAGGAGTCCAGAAAATCTTGCAGGTATTTTGTGACAGATTAATGGGAAAATAGGTTATATATTTCTATTTCAACCATAATGGAGAATTTATTTTCACTGTTCTTGTCAAACTACCCAAATAATGTGTCATTTGTCTAGTTTTCCTATTTGCTTTGCTCTTGGAGGGTTATTGTAGCCCAATCCTCTACCTTAGTAGTTGATATAAGTCACTGATAAACTTTGCTGTAATTGCACTTGCCATTTTGCCTTTTTGTCATAGTAAGTTTTATTCATTGGTATTAGTCCTAGTTCTAAAACTCATTATTGAAGGGGAGATTTTTTGTTTTTATTTGAAGAAAATCTAACATTCAGAGTAATTCTAAAGAAAGTCTCTCACTAATGAAACCTTTAACCCCTTCGCCTCTTTGACGTCAGTATACGTCAAAACATGCTTGATAATACACACGGTGACGTCTTCTTTACTATTATTATCATTATAATTATTATTATTATTATTATCATCATTATTATTATAATTTTCATAAGCTACAAAAGAGAATAGCACATGGCTGTATATCACACAAGTTCATGCTCGGGGAAATTTCATTAGAATATCTCCTCTCCTTAATATTAGCCCCTCCTCCTCTTGTCTTCAGCCAACCAACATGTCGTCCTGATGTAATTCCTCATTGGCAGCTTCTACTTTCTGTGAGTGATATACCAAAGAAATATTACCTTAGAGGTATCAACAGAGTTCTTACCTCTGGAGTGAATACCCCGAGAGATTTCATGCATAATTCAGGGACGTGATAATAACAAGCCATGGGATTTTAGCCTTTATTTCTGAATATGTAAGGGCTATTTTAGTCTTTTTATGTTACCATAAAGTAATTACACCACTCTCTCAAGCCACTAATGACATTCCCTACTTTAGCCATTACTCAACCCCCCCCCCCCACTGACAACCCGAATTGGGAGACTGTCATCCTACCACCAACCAAAATACTTACGATTCTAGTCCTTATTCACGATTATATAAGGGATTTTGACATAGGAAAAATCTATTTTTGGGTGAGATGGCCATGTCGTCTTGATGGAAGTTCCTCAAAGGCAGTTTCTATTTGGGATATTTCTGCAAGTGATATACCAGAGAGTTTTACCTGTAGAGGTATCACAGGGTTCTATCCCCTGGAGCAAATATCCTTAGAGATGTCGTGTATGAAATAGGGATGTGTTTAAAACAAGCCACGGCTATCCTTCCTCGAATAGAGTTAACCTTATCTTGAAGAATTTGGGATAGAATTGGATACGTGAGAGAGGGCTGTTACAACTCCAATCCCAGTGTGCTGTAAACATGTTCGCTGATTCTCCATTCCAGCAGCAGTCATCACATGATGCGAGGCCTCACACTGAGAATTGGGAGGGGATGAAACGTAACGGGCGAGTCCATCAGGACGACAAGGATATCTCACCCAAATATAGATTTTTCCTACAATAAAATCCCTTTATTTGGGCTCGAGCCATGTTGTACTGATGGAAGTGTACCAGAGAATTAGCATTCTCAGTTGTGGCCAATTGGAGTTTTTAACCCATTTGAGTTCTTTGACATTTCACTAATTATAGGACAAAATTCTATCTATAAATAGTGTGTCATAAATAAATGTTTATGCACTTCCCCATAGCAGTTGGGACGACAGCCCCAGGCTATGAATAGCTTAAGCGAGTTTTTTGTAAATTGCATTGAAACAAAATAATTATCTCCACAGTCCTACTCACTGTGAATAATACCTCTGTTCTGATTTATCAGACAAAAGTCAGTAAGAGGGGTTAAAAAAAGGAGGTACACTTATTTTTTATTTTAGGTACAGAAGGTCCATATAAAGGAAATGTAAAAAGAACTATAATCTTTTATTTGTTTTAAAGTTTATATATGTAACATTAATTGGTGCAACAATATTTACTTTTAATTTGTGCAGGAAACCAGAAGTTTTCACCCCAGAATTGTGTAATAGAGTAATATAAGAACATTTCATATGATATATCCGTTAACACACATTGCAGATAAGAATATTATTCCACCTGCGCTATGTGGACTATAAAATTCTCAATTATACAGTCCATAAGAGTCCATACATAACACTGAAAAGCTGGTTTAATCACACTACCAGCGGCCACCACAATGTGTTTAATCTTTTCCAATTGATGCAAGTAATGTTTAAAACACACTTGAAGATTTCCATCCTGTATAAGGTTGTAAGCCTTCGAAGGACATATACTGGAAGAAGTTAAGGAAGAGGCAACTATCGGGGTCAGTCCCTCTCATAAAATAGAGGAGTTTGGACCTTAGCTGTTTCAAAGAGAGATTAGACCTGTTGTTTTCCCTTTAAATAGTTGTCCACCTTTAAAGGCCCCACTCTATAACAGGTAGGCCTTAAAGCATTCCACATGGCAAAGAAAAGGGTCTTCCTTTAGAGGAACGATCTTCCAGGGCCCCCAACGTTTTGTGGGAAGTTCATTTTTAGCCAAGAATGCAGGTCCCGGGTAAAGATTTACTTCCTCAGATTCTGCGAATTCAATGTGGCCATCATCTTCTAACTCTAGCACCACAAGCCATAACAAGCAAAAAGATCAATTTCTGAGTGAGATCCCTCAAAGAGGTAGTGCCGTTATCTATTGAGGAGGCAAGACTTTGTCCAACGACTATGAGATGGCCATGGGAAGAGCATTTGGTTTCAATTTAGGACAAGCCTTCGGGATCTTATTGAATAGTTCACTATCGAGTTCTATATCAAAAGTGTAAGCGATAGGTCTAGTTAGTGCCAATTTACATAAGGCAATAGTTGTCTAGGCCAAACCTTGTTCATGAAGTGATATAAAGAATGACATACAGATGTCCATAGTAATTGAGGAAGGCTCATGTACTTTAACAAACTCCACCCATTTTTTTCCAGGAAGACAAGTATTGTCTTTGTGTAGTAGCGGACTTGTATTCTTCTATAAAATCAATCCTCTCCTTCGCAACTCCGAAGTTTCTTTTAGGCGCTAGGGCAAGAAAATCATGAGGTTTTTCGTTGTCCAGGAGGAAGCGAAGACAGACATCTATTGAACATCCTGGGACGGCAATGGAGTCAGTAGAGAGATCTGGTGAGGTTTGAGTTCCAGAACAAGAGGGTACCCATGACTCTTGGGTCAACTTGAGGCCGCTAGTGCTGCTGTCCTTTGAAAGTCCGTAATTTGTTCAGGACTGTAATTAGTAGGTTGAATGGTTGAAGGGGTTAATTACTGCAATGTAATTTTTCAGTGGCTACTTTCCTATTGATAAAGGTAGAAGAGACCTTTTAGTTATGGTAATTAGCTCTTCTAGGAGGACACTCCAAGATCAAACCATTGTTCTGTAGTCTTGGATAAAGGTAGAAGACACTTTTTAGTTATGGTAATTAGCTCTTCTAGGAGGACACTCCAAGATCAAACCATTGTTCTGTAGTCTTGGATAAAGGTAGAAGACACTTTTTAGTTATGGTAATTAGCTCTTCTAGGAGGACACTCCAAGATCAAACCATTGTTCTGTAGTCTTGGATAGTGCCTCTGTAGCATGGACTTCGACTGTCTTGGTTTAAAGTTCTCTTGCTTGAGAGTACACTCTGGCACACTATTCTATCTTATTTATCTTCCTCTTTATTTTTTGAAAAATTTGTTTTAGTTTAAATAAGAAATACTTATTGTAATGTTGTTACTGTTCTTAAAATATATTATTCTTCCTTGTTTCCTTTCCTCACTAGGCAGCTTAGTAAGTAATACTACTACTACTACTACTACTACTACTACTACTACTACTACTACTACTACTAATAATAATAATAATAATAATAATAATAATAATAATAATAATTATAATTACAATTATAGTTAATA
The DNA here is from genome assembly GCF_036898095.1 of Palaemon carinicauda. Lineage (NCBI taxonomy): Eukaryota > Metazoa > Arthropoda > Malacostraca > Decapoda > Palaemonidae > Palaemon > Palaemon carinicauda. The sequence goes on from NC_090728.1 coordinate 196,726,131, forward strand.
AAAATAATCATAATTATAATTATTATTATAATGAGGTAAATGTGAGACCACTTGTTCCAATCCAGTGACATCGCATCTGTCCCCGCCACTTCCGGATCTAAGTTCGGTGCTAAATACCGGGGAAGCTATTTGTTGAAGCTTATCGCAAAGAGATCTATTTTCAGTTCATGGACTTGCTCTAGGATGAAACAGAATGATTTTGCATCTAGAGACCATTCTGTTTCCAGAGGCTTGGATCTTGATAGGGCGTCCGCCCTCATGTTATGAACTCCTTCTAAGTGTACCGCTGAGATATGCCAATTTCTCCGCTTTGCCAAGGTGAGAATGGATAAAATTAGGAGGTTGATCTAAGGAGACCTTCAACCCTGTCTGTTGATGTAGTGGACTGTCATTTTGCTGTCGAGAACTAATTTGACGTGTGATTTTTTTTTTTTTTTGTAGTTCAGTCTCTTCAGTGTTAGAAACACTGCCATGGGTTTCAGAATGTTGATATGGAATTTCTGAAAAGTTGCTGACCACTGACCCTGTATCTTCTTGGAAGGGGAATATCACAGAATGATAGGGATACTGTAGAGGGACGTGAGTCAACAAGCTCTTGGCAATGGACCACGACTTGAACTGTTTGCACAGTAAAGCCAGGGGTTTGTGGGAAAGATCTCTCCGAGCATTTGATGCCCCTCTTTTCCAGACTCTGTTGGCATCCTTGAGTCTTGCTTTTAGAGTTAGGTCTGTCACGGTTGGAAACTGCAGCAATCCTACGACTCTTTCCTGATGACGTCTGGTGATTACTTTTGATTGAAGTAGGCACTTGACTGAGTTTGCCATATCCTTCCTCTTGTGTTGAGGTAGAGATAAGATATGTGACTTTAGATGCTAAGGCGGCAAGAGAGATGATCCCTATATAGGATCAAATCCCTTTACCTATTTAGGAGTAGGCTGACAGAAACCTCAAGCTGGCCAGTCTAGATATATAGCAATCAAGGGGTCCTCAAATGCCAGAGAATATCAGACTTGGCAAAGGAACTGTAGTTCCACAGCCAGGGAGAAAATTTAGCCTAACTAGGAAGGTGAAGAGGCAGCCGGCCTACCAGGAGGTGGCTGCTGAGGCGGCAGGGAGAAGTAACCCAATCTAGGATTATTCTCCTGCCAACCCGAGAATAGACTTAACAGTCTTCCCAGGTTGGCTCATCCAGGTATAGAGCAACTGAGGTCTCCACAAATGCCGGGGAGAACGAAGTCTAACAGGGAGAAGGAGTTAAGGGACCTTAGAAAATGGGAAGGTCGCAGGAGAGGAAGGCCCAATTACTGTATTAAAAAAACAATCCGAAGTCATTCCAAGGGATCTACAGTAAGTAGGCACAGAGAACGAGTCTCCCAACTGTCTGCCACTTAGCCAAGACTAAGGAAGATAGCCTAGAAGAAGGGCAAGGCAGCAAGGAGGCCTACCTGTCGATATAAGAACAGAATTAGTTTCGTTTTAAGAGAAACAACAGAATGTAGGTAAAGGGAAAAAGTTCCCACAACCAGTGCTGCATATCTAAAAACTAACGCTAAGTAGATAGAGTGGAAACTGTCGACCTAGGCCAACTGTGTTCATCCATCTACAACTCCCAGGGGAATCCCTTCAAGAAGGCAGTGCCCATTTATCATGTATCAATAGAAACGGAGGAATGCCAACTGTCACAAGAACCATGTGGTCCAGTGGCAAGAAGGGAGGGAAGGAAGGGAGGAGGAGACAGAGTACAGTAATAGCTAGCCTAGACCATAGGCTAGCCTGGGCCATCGGCTGGGTAAGAAAATCATGCCGTAAAGCAAATGTCTAAGGTAGAATAATAAAACAATGTAAAAGCATATAAGTAACATTCTTTAACAAGGTTAGTAATAAAATACACATAGAACACTGAGCAATTTGGACGAATGAGCAACTGGCTTCGGGCATGCGGCAGCGACGAAATAGAAACACGCATCGCTGAAGAAACAAGTGAGAAATAAGATATTCTCCACAAAAAAACACAGATTGTACTCAACTTAACCGATGAAGAATAAGCAGGGGCATCCACAATTCAAACACACAAAAAATTTGAAAAGGAAAGAGAAAATCCCAAGTAAGCAACAATATGGCTGTTGCAAGAAGGAATGGAGAACCAGCGATTGTTTTACAGTAACACAGTGATATCGGAGTTGTACTGGCTCTCCCACGTATACAATCCTTTCCCGTATCCTCCGAGACAAAGTTAACTTTATTCGGGGATAGTTGTGGTTGTTTTAAACGCGTCCCTGTTACATACATATCTTTCGGGATATTCGCACTGGAGGTTGTAATTCTGTGATACTTCCATAGGTAAAATTCTCTGGTATATCACTCGCATAAATATTCCATGTAGAAAGCTGCCTAGAGGAACTTCCATCAGGACAACAATGCTCGAGACCTAAAGATATATATATATATATATATATATATATATATATATATATATATATATATATATATATATATATATATATATATATATATATATATATATATATATATATATACGGATTTTGAGCGAAGCGAAAAATCTATTTTTGGGTGAGATAGCCATGGCGTCCTGATGGAAGGTTCCTTTTTGGTAGCTTCCTTGGGTATATAACTACTAAATATTCCCAGAGAATTTAACCACAGGTTATCACAGAATTCTAACTTCTGGAGCGAGTATCCTAAAGGTTTCCCTTTAAGATATCGTATATCAACAGGGGACGCATGTATTAACGCGCCACATAGCTATCTACACCCTACATAGAGTTAACACTTCGATGTGTAGGGGCAGAGAATAGCTGGGGAGCCGTTCCACAGCTAATCTCGTTCGTGGCTACTTTTGGTACTCGAGACGTAAACAAACGGGCGCCATTGCTAAATGACGTCACGTCCGTCCTCATCCTTCGTTTAGTAGCTTGCCTTACAAGTCGGATTTTTCCCTGTGCGTACTTTATCGACTTGCATCTTAGCCATGTCTCTACCCTCGGCCTCGCCTTCTTCTGGAAAGTTGAGTACAAGGTTCCAGTATTGTTTAAATAAGCTCTGACCGTAAAGTAACTTTTACTTTTCGAGATATTTGATGTTTTGTGGCAGAGCTGTGCCTCGACCGGACCCGCCATTTTATGGCGTCGCTGTTGTTTTGCATGCCTTATTTAGCTAGCCTCAACAGCGTTTTCCGGCCTCATTAACTAATCGATACTATTAGTTATTTAGTCTTCATAGCTAGGAACTTTATATATCGTGTTTTGACGCCTTGTTATCGGTCATCATCTGACCCCATACCAGTTCGCTAGTCTAGCCCCTAGGCCAGAGCGCCTAACATCAGTGTTCATGCATGATATATTTCAGTGATCCTAGGTTTAATTATGAAGATAGTGGCATTATTTTACAATACTATTGACTGAGATGCAAGTTATATACCCAAGGAAGCTACCAAAAAGGAACCTTCCATCAGGACGCCATGGCTTGAGCCCAAATATATATATATATATATATATATATATATATATATATATATATATATATATATATATATATATATATATATTTGGGCTTAGGCCATGTCGTCCTGATGGAAGTTCCTTCATTAGTAGCTTCCTAGGTATATTTGACTACAGTGATATATCCCAGAGAATTTACCAAAGGTATCCAGAATTCTAACTCCTGGAGCGAATATCCCTTAAAATTTAAAAAGGGATATCGCGTAATATCAGAGGACGTATTCTTGACACGTCTCATAGCTATCTGCACCCCTAATAGCGCTTTCGCTTCGAGGGGAAAAGTGGCAAGAATATAGGAGTCGTTAAAAAGGCGACGCTCCTACCGTACTGTAAATAGTGCGACAAATCGCCACCGCGCGGCGCCACCAAGCCATTCTTTCTGCAGTAGCTTTGTTGACCGGTGTTATCCCATGTTATCTCTTGCTATTATGGAGTTTATTTGTCGCTATGATGTCTTCACCAGCCTCATCTGCTTCTGGAAAGTTAAGTAATGTCTTTGAATTGTGTAAATGTAAGCTCTTGCCAGTTTTGCTCTTTGATTGAGATCGTAATTAACGTAACAAGAGCTGTTGCCAGCCGGATGGCGTCATGGACGCGGTCGTTCTCTCTTGTACATTTAGTTAGCCAGAACGACTTTCCCGGCATTATTTGCTTTAATAACTTTAGCTATTTAGAAATTTAGCTAGGGATTTTTATATTATGTCATTGTTGTCGTGGATTTGGCTATTTATGATCGAGCCTCACGAGTGCTAGGCTTCCTAGCCTAGGCACCTACACACTTCATGCATGATATAACCTTCCTGGTAAAGTTATTTGAAGCTCAGGCAATATTTTATACAATTAAGATATTACTGCATAAAATTTTCCTCTTCCAAGATAGTATACAAGAGAGTTTCGGTGAACGATTGTCCATGCTCCTAGGCTACTAGCCTAGGGGCTTTAGTATACTTTCATAGATGTCCCCATTGCTCTTGTATTGCCTTTTAAGGGGAGACTGACACCTCCTATACCTTTCAAGTCGATACTAATCTCCTAGGAGATTTAAGAGCAATCCCCCTTCCCTCTGATTAGCCTAGGCTATCTTCAGTTAGCTTTGCTGTGAACTGAGTTCTGGCAAAATTTTACTGGGGTGTTTCATTTCTTTCTCTTAACCACTGAGTCAGTTTTTGAGCTTAGAACGGGACATCAGAGTAATAAGTCTGTGTTAGGCATATTACTGTCTTGGTGAAATGATTTCCCAAGTCAGGTTAAGCTGTCTTTACAGGAGGCTAGACCTCCCCAGACCTTACGCGGAGTTTTTGTATGACAATTCCTCCTTCCTTGGTCTAGCACACAGTCCTGTGCTGGTAGATCTTAGACCGAAGAAATTATTTCTTCCTTGCCTAAGGTCTCTGGTACGAGATTCTGTTCTCTTGCGAGATTGTGTCCTGTGTGTCGCTTTCTCACTTGACTAACCCAACCTGGGGAAATGATTTCCCCTACTTGAGGTTTCTTTACGAGATCAGAATCCTTCAAGTTAGGTAGTGCCTTCGGGTATTACCTTACTTATACGACACTTACCCCTTCCCCTCTGTCTCTTTTGTGTTGGATGAGCCATCACCCTCCCTGGCCATCATTCTACATTTGACACTATGGGTAATCTGAAGTACTGGCCTGAGGTTCCCTGTCTGCCGCCGGCTGAGCCGGCTGCCAACAGGTACCCTCATATTCTTTAGAGTGTTCTTCAGTCCTCCCTTGGACTGCCTTCCATAGCCCGTATGTATGGGATATGGTTGTGTGGAAGCCCAAATATAATTCCCCCTTCCACTTGAACCCTCATTCTGGATGTAGGCCGGCAAGGCTGAGTCTTTGCCTTCCTCCATCCTCTCTTTTTCTCTGCCTTTCCTTATACTGGGCCAGCCGCCGGCAGCCATATTGGTTGTCTGTCGGCCGGCAGTTGCTCTGCCGCCACTTGCTGTATGTGTCGCTGATCGACGACCCAATGACAGTTGACATACTATGGCTGGCTGCCGGCAACCAAGTAGTCGGCCGGCAGCCGGCCACCCAAATTCTAGACATTTGCCGCCGGGCCCTACTTGATAGAGGGATCCTTCGGCTGCCGACCGGCAGAGCCGCTGCTGGCGACCTGCCGCCCATTTCTCTGAAGACAGTAACTGCTTTCAATAGCCCAGAATAGGCCAGCATATGCCGGCAGGCCCGGCAGGACTGACGGCATGCCGCCGACAGTCAGTGCTGTAGCCCAAAAATTTTTTCCAACCTACTAGGTGCTTCATGGGCAGCCTATTGTGAGACCAACACATATAAGAGAGCGATTCTCTCTACCATTTAATGGTTATCAACCATTATTTTAATCCCAAATATTGAACCTAGAAGATTGTGTTAAGAAGACACTTTATATCAAAGGATATCATCTTCCCCTAAAATTCGTTAAGAATTTAGTGTTCAATATCGGAGGAGGTCATAGCAATGGGCTGGACAGGAAACACAAGTTGGTGTCTTTCCTATTTTCTAGCTTACTTTATCCAAGCTAATATTATTAAAAATATGTATGCTGAAATCTGAGAATTTCACCAAATACTTATATGCTTTTCTTTCTTTACAGGAGGAGCATCCCGAGTGCGGGAACAACTTTTGTAGGGTCGTAGTAAGAACTTCTACGGCCATGACATGTGCAGGGCCCATGCTCGCTGCGCAGTCACCAAGGGGGCTCTCAAGTACTGGGACCCACAGGTATGTACCGTTTGTGATAAACTGGTGAAAGAGGCTTTTGATGACCAAAAGTCTACTGAGTCAAGGGACGCAGCAAGAGAGACGCTGCAAAAATGGGTCAGGGGTGTTCAGAAGAACACCTCTGGCCCATACCTTCCTAATGAGAGGATGAGGGCTTGTCTTTTCCCTAGGGCATCTTAGGATGCAATCACTCCCCAGGCTCAACCTGAGATTCCCCTAGTTCAGATTCCGGTAGAACCTGACGTATCGGATGCCTTGCAGGGCATCCAATTGGAGGACAACATGTCTGTTGTCTCGGAGGAGACTGAGAACAATCTCCTAGTGGAGGAACTGGATCAGGAGGATGACGTACCTCCTGAGGCTGAATTCGAGAAAACCGAAACGATTCCGGTATCATCAGCCACGGTGACTGAGCCGGTGCCTTCGACTTCTTCCACTGTACCCCAGTTAGATTCATCACGAGTACGTTGCACTGGCTGCTGTCTATGATGCAGGACATTCAGAAGAAATCATCCGAGAAAGAAGCTTCTCTTCGGACGGAAATGCATCAGCTAGTTGTAACACGTTTAGCCCCGAAGAAGCTAAACGTCAAGGATCTCCCCGCTTTCTCTGACGTCAACCCCTGGAGGTACGCAGAGCATAGGCCATTGTGGGGGGGGGGGGGAGATTTTCCTCTCAGAGAAACTGGGCACTGTCCCAGTAGAGGAAATCGAGTTTTGGCCCAGCAAAGGGGCCTGTCCGGATTGCTATGTCCGTTTGAGGACGGAACCTGCATCCAAAAAGGAGACAGAGCCGAAGGAGACCGTTGCCCTAGAACTCTCTAAGGCCCAGGCCTTATATAAAACCACCTTGAAGGAGAGGGCCTTTACTAGTTCCAAGGTGCCGGCTCTCAGCAAAAAGCACCCGTCCTTTATTTCTGACCCCAAACGTGCCTTTTCCTTTATGGACAAAGGGTTTAAGGCAGCCTTAAAGGCAGTCGAGGCTGGGAAACCTTGCCCTACACTGGAAGAGTGTAGACCCTTTTCCCTTGCCTTTCCATCAGACGATGCAGACTGGAAGGATGTCCACAACACCTTCACAGTCGGGAAGCTTGAGGCAGATATTGCCAGACGACAGTTCGGCGAAGACCTCCCGAAGTTGTCAGACTTTCTCCTGCGCAGGGAACAGGAGACAAAAGAACGTCTTGCTGCTTCCATGTCTCTGCAGACTGGCCTAGAGACTATGGCAAACATCCCGGACACCCCAGACATGTATATGGTCTTCGCCAAATCTCATTTGGTGACAGTCACCAAGGACCAGTACAATTTTATTAAAGCCTGAAGGGCTTGTAAAGAGTTCGTGTTCGCCTCGGCTGCAGTGAGGCACGAACCAAGGAAGCTGATAGCCTCCAATATCTGGGGAAAAGACCTCTTCCCAAGCGAAGTGGTCAAAGAGGTCGTGGACAAAGCCGCAACGGAGAACAGGAATCTCCTCTCCAAGTCGGGCTTGTCCTCTAAAAGAAAATCTTCAGCTGATGAGGGTCCCCAGCCGAAGAATAAATCGAAACGACCATGAGTGCCCTCTCGGCCAAAAAAACAGCAACAGCTTCCCATGGCCACGGTGCCCCAGACGGTGGCACAACCAACCACCATCTTCCAACTGGTGCCCCAAACGCTGGCGACCTAATCGCCTGTGTTCACCCCAGTCTTCGAAAGGCAGTCAACAACCTTTAGGCCGAGGTCTCGAGGCTCCTTTCGAGTATCCTCTAGACGCCCCTTCAGAGGTAGGGGCAACAAAGGTGGACGTGGCCAAGAGGTAAATCCTCCAACCAGCACTCAAAGTGAGATGCTACCGGTAGGAGAGAGACTTCTCCTCTTCCGGGATCGTTGGACCTTCGATCCCTGGGCCCACAGCCTAATCAAGAACGGACTAGGGTGAAGTTGGAGCTCAACTCAACCAACTTCCCCCAATTTTTCCAACACTCAAACCCCATACTGGAAGAATATGTTCAGGAACTCCTGAACAAAATAGTTATAAGGAAGGTGAAGTCCATCAGATTCCAAGGAAGGCTATTTTGTGTTTCGAAGAAGGACTCAGAAAAGCTCAGTCTCTCTGGACTTATCACCACTCATCAAGTTCATAGTGAACTACAAGTTCAAAATGCTGACGCTTCAACACATAAGGACCCTTTTGCCCAAAAGGGCATACACAGTCTCCATAGACATGACGGATGCGTACCGGCACGTTCCAATCAGCCGTCAAGTTTCCCCCTACCTAGGATTCAAACTACAGAAAAGAAAGTACGTTTTCAGAGCCTTGCCCTTCGGTCTGAACATAGCTCCAAGGGTATTCACTAAGCTTGCGAATGCAGTCATTCATCAACTACGCCTAAAGAGAATTCAGGTGGTAGCCTACCTGGACGACTAGCTGGTGTGGGCAGCATCCGTGGAAGAGTGCATGCAAGCCTCCAAGGAAGTGATCCAGTTCCTGGAACACTTAGGATTCAAGATCAACTTGAAAAAGTCTCGACTATCTCCAGCTCAAAAGTTCCAGTGGCTGGGTGTCCACTGGGACTTGCAGTCACACTGCCTTTCCATTCCATCAAAGAAGAGGAAAGAGATAGCAGGATCTGTCAAAAGACTCCTTCAATCCGCCAGGATATCAAGAAGGCAACAGGAGAGAGTGTTGGGGTCCCTCCAGTTTGCCTCAGTGACAGATCCAGTATTGAGAGCACAATTAAAAGATGCATCAGGAGTTTGGAGAAAATACGCATCAAACGCTCGAAGAGATCTACAAAGACCAATACCAAATTGTCTGCGATCCCTACTCAAGCCATGGTCGGAGGCCAAGAACCTAAAGAGCAAGGTACCTTTGCAACCACCTCCACCGTCAGACACCATTCACACGGATACCTCAAAAGAAGGGTAGGGAGGTCACTCATCATCGGAAAGTCGAAGGAACCTGGTCTCCCTTCTTCAAAACCTTCCACATCAATTTTCTGGAAGCCATGGCAGTTTTTCTCTCTCTGAAGAAACTGAAACTTCGCTGCTCAATCCACATCCGTCTGGTTCTAGACAGCGAAGTCGTAATGAGATGCCTAAACTGACAAGGCTCGAGATCGCCTTACATAAATCAAGTGATACTGGCCATCCTCCGACTAGCGGAGAAGAAGAGATGGCACTTGTCAGCAGTCCACCTTCAAGGGTTCCGCAATGTGACAGCGGACGCTCTATCCAGGATCAACCCGATAGAGTCCGAATGGTCCCTAGACGCAAGATCATTCTCTTTCATGTTACGCAAAGTCCCAGAACTGCAAATAGACCTCTTTGCAACGAGCGACAACAAGAAGCTACCTAGGTACGTAGCCCCGTACGAGTATCCTCTAGCGGAAGCGATGGACTCAATGTCCATAGATTGGAACAGATGGTCCAAGATCTACATATTCCCTCCAACCAACATTCTGCTGAAAGTCCTTGACAAACTGAGATCCTTTCGAGGGACAGCAGCAATAGTGGCCTACAAGTGGTCCAACAGCGTTTGGTTCCCTCTGGTAACGGAACTACGCCTGAAGCTGATCCCGTTGCCGTACCCAGTTCTGACTCAGTAAGTGCTGAAATCGACTGTCTCAGCTTCATCAGAGAAAGCCCAGAACCTTCATCTCATGATTTTCTCGCCTTAGCGGTCAAGAAACGGTTCGGGATTTCTAGGGGCAGTATTAACTTCTTAGAAGAATACAAGTCAAAGTCAACAAGAAGACAATACGAGTCTTCCTGGAAGAAATGGGTGGCCTTTGTCAAGGCGAAGAAACCTAAGGAGATTTCTACGGATTTCTGTTTGTCCTTCTTCATCCATCTTCATGAAGAAGGTTTAGCAGCCAATACGATTACTACATGTAAATCTGCCCTAGCCAGACCAATGCTTTACGCCTTCCAAGTAGACTTTTCTAATGAAATCTTCAACAAGATTCCTAAAGACTGCGCTAAACTTCGGCCCGCAGCTCCTCCAAAGCCCATTTCATGGTCTTTGGATAAAGTTCTTCACTTAGCATCAACTCTGAACAATGAAGATTGCTCACTGAAAGACTTGACTCAAAAGGTGATATTCTTATTTGCACTAGCCTCAGGAGCCAGAGTTAGCGAAATAGTGGCCCTCTCGAGGGATGATGGCCACATTCAGTTCACAAACTGCGGAGAACTGAACCTCTTTCCGGACCCGACGTTTCTCGCCAAGAACGAGCTGCCCACTAAGAGATGGGGTCCCTGGAGAATCTGCCCTCTGAAGGAAGAAGCATCCCTCTGCTCAGTGGAATGCCTAAAGGGCTATCTTCGTAGAACTTCAGACTTTGAGGGAGGTCAGCTTTTCAGGGGAGAGACTTCTGGTTCAATGTTATCCTTGAAACAGATAAGGGCGAAAATCACCTATTTTGTACGCAGAGCGGATCCAGACAGTACACCCGCAGGTCATGATCCGAGAAAAGTTGCTTCGTCTCTGAATTTCTTTCAGACGATGTCGTTTGAAAGCCTTTGTGCTTATACTGGATGGAAGTCATCCAGATTATTCTTCAAACACTACGCGAAGCAATTACAGGAAATAAAATTTCATGTGGTGGCGGCAGGCAGTGTAATAAAACCTGCCGCTTGATTACTGCGAAGAACAATGCACTATTTGGGACTTTTAGTGAAGGGTGTACATGATAGACTCTCAAGGCATATCATGTTGAGTATTGTGTTTAGTGATGACACTATAGACGGTTCTATCTACACAGGTGACATTAAGAATAATAGACTAACACAAGTGCCAGGCATACTTATATGCATAGTGTTCCTAGTAACAACAGAATACATAGTGAAATTTTTATATTTCCCATAGAGTGGCTGGTGTTTCCTTTTCAGGTGAAACTTATTTTATTTCTGTTATTACTGTTTATGCTTTTATGCAGAATTGTTCAGCGTAATATGTAATTGAATACAACTATGATTTCTATTTTTATTGTAATAAGCAATAGAAGGAATCTTTGCGTCTCTTTCGCCTCAAATATTCTAGATTTAGAATAAAGTCAGAGCATCCTTGATTCTATTAATATTTAAGAAAATATTGGGAACTAAGGTTACTACTGTTCCAAGCAAACAGGTAAGAACTGATTGTACTAAACTGTTCATCTTACTGATTTAAGGTTTCCTACACGTATATAAACCTGTCTGTCTCTTTAACAACCAAACTCGGGAGGTATCAGTAACCTACACAGATCAATACCATCTAAGTACAAACTATGCTTTACGTATATGATGACACTAATATACAAACTGTTTGCTAGATTGTTCCTTGAACTCACAAGCCTCGGGTCTTTTCCTAGAGCCTACCCAAACTCTTCCCTGTAGGGGGCAGGAAGCACTGACATATTTTATGATCAATTGATTGATGTATAACGGTAACATCAAGTGTCTCTAGGTGTAGAAGACCAAAAAGGAAAAATTTATCTCGAGACAAACGGCATTATTAAAAATCCACAGATACATTAATGCTCTGGTAAACTTCCATCAGGACGACATGGCCTAAGCCCAAAAAACGGATTTTGAGCTAAGCGAAAAATCTATTTTTGGGTGAGGTAGCCATGTCGACCTGATGGACCCACCCTCTTTTTGACAATAAGATAATGAATCCCTCCCTATGGTACTGTATCTGCAACACCTACAAAGCTACAAAGAATGGCTTGGTGGTGCCGTGCGGTGGCGATTTGGCGCACTATTTACAGTACGGTAGGAGCGTCGCCTTTTTAACGACTCTCCTATATTCTTGCCACTTTTCCCCTCGAAGCGAAAGCGCTATTAGGGGTGTAGATAGCTATGAGACGTGTCAAGGATACGTCCTCTGATACTACGCGATATTCCTTTTTAAGGGATATTTGCTCCAGGAGTTAGAATTCTGGATACCTTTGCTAAATTCTCTGGGATATATCACTGTAGTCAAATATACCTAGGAAGCTACTAATGAAGGAACTTCCATCAGGACGACATGGCTGCCTCACCCAAAAATAGATTTTTCGCTTCGCTCAAAATCCGTTTTAACAAAATTTGTATGATCAAGGGAAAATTAAAAAACACCAAAATTCTAATAGAGGAAAGATTGGAAATGAGGATAAAATCCAAGTGAGATAAAATAGAATTAGCAGAACTCTTCAAAATAATAAACAAACTGAAAACACACATTTGTAAACACAATCAGACCAAAATTTAGGAAACACTAAAAAAAGGAAGAAGCATCAAATTAATGAAAAGAAGATTTGAACATGGTTCCTACAGATATTTGCTTTAACAGATGAAAATAGATATATCAACAAAAAAGATGGCATTTTATACAATGCTATACAAAAGGGATATAAGAAATAACTTTGCCAATAAAAATAATAAAGCACCTGAGCCATTACCGAAAGTAATAGTAGGCGGAGGAAAGAAAGCATTAAAAGGCAGCAAAAGATGCAAAGCAGAAGATGGCCTAACAGATAATTTAATAATAGATGGAGTATATTTTATAGTAGTAAATCTCGCTGAACTTTACACAGAATGTTCAAATGTCTGCTCTATACCTTCAGCTTGGAAAATGTTTATCATTATATTATTTCACAAAATACGGATTTTGAAACGAAGCGAAAAATCTATTTTTGGGTGAGATAGCCATGTCGTCCTGATGGAAGGCTCCTACTGGTAGCTTTCTAAGGGATATTTGGCTACAGTGATATTCCCAGAGAATTGACCTTTAGGTCTCCAGAATTCTAACTCCTGGCGAGAATATCCTTAAAATTTCTCATAATGATATCGCATAATATCAGGGGACGTATATCTTGATACGACACATAGTAATCCTCACCCCGAATAGCATTTTCGTTTCGAGGGGGAAGAGTGGCGAAAACAGAAGGGGAGCCGTTATCAAGGTTACCCTTCCTCCCGTACTATTACGAGTCTCCAAGATGGCGCTCATTCCTTGTAACATTGAGCACGGTGCTACAGATATAGTAGTTTTGGGAGAAATCTTGCCGAAGCCTTTTCTATGGAAAAGGAGGGCGGGTCCATCAGGACGACATGGCCATCTCGCCCAAAAATAGATTTTTCCCTTCGCTTCAAAATCCGTTTTTTTTGGCTCAAGCCATGTCATTCTGATATAAGTTTACCAGAGAATTACTAGAAAGTACTGTATCTGTGGATTTTCATAGGTGCCTTAACCTTGGAACAATTTTTTCTATGGTCATCTGGACCATTGAGACATATGACGTTACCGTTATACGTCATTACCACTAATCATGTACCATGTTAGAGCTTCCTGCCCCCTGCAGGGAAGAGTCATACTAGACAGTAGAAAAAGGGTTTCAAGGTATGCATATATTGTAGGAACAAACATAAGTATCAACTAGATATACAAGAGTCTCACGGTTTGTATATGTTGTTGGAACAATAAGTATCAACTCTATTCATTGTTTGTAAGCATACAATAATATGAGGTTTACTTAGGTAAATAAGTAAAAGAACTCTGGCTATTTTTTATTGTTCTAATTGTTGGGCGAAATAAGACGCAATTACACTTTACTAGACATTTATTTACGATAAATGAATAAAATTAGAATAACAAGTGTAACATTAAGAGAATTATACATCCAACTTTATACAGAAAAGTTTTCTACCTGAAAGGGAAGAAATGATTAGTGCTACTATAAAATCACAAGTGTTATCTGTATAATTCTACACCTGAGATTTTTAAGTCTTTAGTGTCGCTATGGTGACACCCACTTAAAAAGTATTGCACTGGAAGGTGTCAACACCTTTTCACCCTAATTGACAGTCCCAATCAATTCACTGTTCATCGCAGCACTAAACAACAAGTTTTAATGCACTACCTGCCGCCACCACACAATGCTTCAGTTCGTGCACTTGCTTCGCATAATGTGTATTGAACACTCTGGATGACTTCCATCCAGTATATGAGCGAAGACGCTCAAAGTCCATATACTGAAAAAAGTTCAGTGATGAAGCAGCCTTCCTTGGATCATGACCTGCGGTGTACTGTCAGGATCCGCTCTGCGCATGAAGTAGGTGAGTTTCGCCCTCAGTTGTTTTAGGGATAAGTTTGATCCTGAAGTTTCTCCTTTAAAGAGCTGTCCTCCCCTGAAGTCTGAAGTTCTTCGAAGATAGACCTTTAGACATTCTACTGGACACAGAGAGACATCTTCCTTCAGAGAGCAGATTCTCCAGGGACCCCATCTCTTAGTGGGTAGCTCGTTTTTGGCGAGAAAGGTTGGATCAGGAAAAAGATTCAGTTCTCCACCTTCTGTGAACTAAATATGGCCCTCGTTTCTGGATAGGGCCACTACTTCACTAACTCTAGCCCCTGAGGCTATAGCGAACAGGAAAATAACTTTTTGGGTTAGATCCTTAAGAGAACAATCTTCATTGTTCACGGTTGAAGCATAATGTAGGACCTTGTCCAAGGACCATGAAATGGGTGTCGGAGGATCTGCATGCCTAAGTCTAGCACATGCCTTCGGGATCTTCTTGAAGATTTCGTTCGTCAGGTCCCCTTGGAAGGCGTATAGAAGAGGTCTAGTCAGGGCCGACTTACACGTAGTTATCGTGTTGGCTGCCGGACCTTGTTCATGAAGGTGGATAAAGGACAGACAAAAGTCTATTGAGATTTCTCTCGGTTCTTTTGCTTTAACGAAAGCAACCCACTTTTTCCAAGACGATTCATATTGCCTTCTAGTTGACTTGGACATGTATTCGAGATAGTGCTGGATTCGGTAGATGGACCAGCCTTAACTTCAGTTCCAGTATCAGAGGGAACCAGTTGCTCTTGGGCCACTTGGGAGCCACTAGAGCTGCCGCTCCTCGGAAGGATCTCAGCCTGTTGAGGACCTTCACCAGGAGATTGGTCGGAGGGAACAGGTAAATCCGGGTCCATTTGATCCAATCGAGGGACATGGCGTCCGTCGCCTCCGCTAGAGGGTCCTCGTATAGGGCTACATATCGAGGTAGTTTCTTGTGGTCGCTCGTGGCGAAGAGGTCGAACTGCAGTTCTGGGACTTGTTGCAAGATGAAGGAGAATGAGTCTGCGTCTAGAGACCATTCTGACTCTATCAGCTTGAGCCTGGATAGAGCGTCCCCTGTCTCATTGCGGAACCCTTGAAGGTGAACTACTGATAAGTGCCATCTCTTCTTTTCCGCTAGACGGAAGATGGCTAATATCACATGGTTGATATGGGGTGATCTCGATCCTTGTCGGTTCAGACATCTCACTATCACTTCGCTGTCCAAGATCAGCCTGATGTGGGCTGATCTGCAAGGGGAGACTTTTTCAGCGTCAAGAGGACTGCCATGGCCTCCAAAATATTGATGTGAAAGGTCTTGAGCAGAGAAGACCAAGTCCCTTGGACTTTGCTTTGATGGGAGTGACCTCCCCATCCTTCCGTCGAGGTATCCGTGTGGATGGTCACCGATTGTGGAGGTGGTTGCAAGGGTACAGTCCTCTTTAGGTTCTTGGCCTTCGACCATGGCTTGAGAAGAGATCATAGTAAGGTCGGTATCGGTCTTTTTAGATCTCTTCGAGCGTTTGATGCGTATCTTCTCCAGACTCCTGACGCATCTTTCAGCTGTGCTCTTAGCACTGGGTCTGATACTGCTGCGATCTGGAGAGAGCCCAGTACTCTTTCCTGTTGGCGTCTTGAGATCCTGTCGGATTTCAATAGTCTCTTGACAGACCCCACAATCTCTCTCCTCTTCCCTGGGGAATGGAGAGGCGGTGTGACTTCAAGTTCCAATGGATTCCTAGCCATTGAAACTCCTGAGCTGGAGAGAGTCGAGACTTCTTGAAGTTGATCTTGAATCCCAGATGTTCCAGGAACTGGATCACTTTCTTTGATGCTTGCAGACAAGCCATCCTGGATGCTGCCCACACCAGCCAGTCGTCCAGGTACGCTGCTACCTGAACACCTTCTAGGCGTAGTTGTTGAACGACTGCATCTGCAATTTTCGTGAAGATCTTTGGGGCTATGTTTAGTCCGAAGGGCATGGCTCTGAAGACATAATTTTTCTTCTCTAGCTTGAATACTAGGTAGGAGGAGAGGGGGTGGCTGACTGGGAGATGCCAGTAAGCATCAGCCAGGTCTATTGAGACGGTGTACGCCTCTTTTGGTAACAGGGTCCTTATGTGCTGAAGGGTTAACATCCTGAACTTGTTCTCGATGAACTTGTTAAGTGGCGACAAGTCCAGAATGACTCTGAGTTTGTCTGAGTCCTTCTTGGGAACACAAAACAGCCTTCCCTAGAATTTGATGGACTTTGCTCTCCTTATTACCCGTTTTCTCAAGAGTTCAAGGGTATATTCCTCCAATGAGGGGGTGGAGTGTTGGAAGAACTGAGGGAATGATGGTAGAAGCTTGCTCCAGCTCCATTTAAGTCCATTCTTGATTAAGCTGTGGGCCCAAGGATCGAAAGTCTAACGATCCTAAAAGTGTTGGAGTCTCCCTCCTACCTGAAGCATCTCATTGCTTCAATTGTCCGGAGGATTTACATCCCTGACCGCGTCCTCCCTTACCTCGTGAGGGGTGTCTTGAGGAGCCCCGTCTGGAGCCTCTACCTTTGGGACGAAAGGTAGTGGCTTGCCTCTCAAACGCAGGATTGAATGCTGGTGACTGGGCAACCAGCTCCTGAGGCACCACTTGGAATGTGGTTTGTGGTTGAGCAACCACTTGGGGCACTGCGGTCATGGTGACTGTGGGATGTTGTTGGGCAGGCCGAGAGGGTAGTCTGGACTTCTTAGTCTTCCTTTTGGGTTGGGGACCCGCATCCGGGGAAGACTTCCGTTTTGATGAGATGCCCCACTTCTGGAGAAGATTCCTATTCTCCGTGGCGGCTCTATCAACTACCTCCTTGACCATTTTATTTGGGAAGAAGTCTCTACATCAGATATTGGAAGATATCAGCTTCCTGGGTTCGTGTTTCACTGTTGCTGCAGCAAACACGAACTCTCTACATGCTCTCCCAGTCTTCATAAAGGCGTACAGGTCCTTTACTAAGGTGGCCATATGCATTTTGGCCATGACCATGTTCATGTCTGGGGTGCTGTTTTGGCCTGCACACATCTCCATGCAGTTCTGTACAGATAGGGATGCCGCAAGTCTCTCCTTTGTCTCTTGCTCCCTACGCAAGAGAAAGTCTGACAGTTTCGGGAGATTTTCGCTGAACTGTCGTCCCGCGATATCTGCATCCAACTTCCCTACTAAGAAGGTTAGATGGACCTCTTTCCATTCCTTATCCTCCATGGGCTGGGCTAACGACACAGGTCTACACTCCTCTAGTGTAGGGCAAGATTTGCCTGCCTCCACTGCCTTGGCAACAGCTTTAAAAGCCTTCGATGTAAAGGGGAAGGCTATTGAAGCAGGAGCAAGAAAGGTGGGATACTTCTTGCTCAAGGCGGACACTTTCGAGTTCGTGTAGCTCACCCTCTTTAGGCTACTTGACAAGAGAGCCTGTGCCTTTCGTGGTCGAATACCATGACCTCCTTGGGTTCCGTCTCCTTTTTTGACACTGGCTCCTGCTTCAATCGGATGAAGCAGTCTGGGTAAGCATTAAAGCTTGGCCAGAACTGGATGTCGTCTAAGGGGACGGCTCCCATGTTCTCCGATATGTAGAGTTTGCCATTAGTAATTGGCATAAACTCCGCATATCTCCAGGGATTAGTTTCGGAGCAGGACTCTGGGTCGCTTGTATGACCCTCGGGAGACGGTGAGTCGAGCTTCACGGAGCTCTCTCTCGAGTTTCGCTTCCCTAGCTTCGCTTTGCTTGTGAATACTCTCCATTAGGGCCGTAAGATAGGCCAGTGCCTGGCTTAAGTCACCTGATGGAGGGGTAGAAGTGGACGATGTTGAGGGTAATGGCTCTGGTGCCGGCACAGACGGAAGGGACTCTGACTCGACATCATCTTCTTCTTCCGGAGGTAGAGTAGACTCCTCCTCTGGATCATCTTTCAATAGATACTTTTCAGTGTCCGTGGACACTTCAGACATCCTTTCCTCCTGGTGGATGTCCATGCCTTGCAATGCCTCATTGACATCCTCGATGGCAATCTGGACGCAGGGAGGCCCGGGTCGTGCTTGGGGTACGACAGCATCACTACCTGCTTTCGGGAATAGCAGGCTATGCATCCTTTCATTAAGCAGGCTCAGTCCTGGAGAGTTCTTTTGATCCCTCGTACCCATTTGTGTAGCTTTTCTTGCGCTGCATCCCTCGACTCCGTTGACTTGGGGTCGTCGAAACCTTCGGACACCAATGTCCGGGAGATACTGCAGTTTTGGGGGTCCCAGTACCGCAGGGTTTCGGTAGTGATGGTTCAGGGGGCATGAGACCTGCACACTTTGTGACCACAGAAGTTCCCACTCCTGTGGTTACAGAAGATCACATCGCACTTAATTTGGTCCTCCTGTAAAGAAAGGAAAATTGAATGAGTATGCGGTTGTTTATCTCACATAATAAACAATTTATGCAAATTATTGATATTTTAACCAATATAGCTTAGGATAGTAAGCTAGAAAAGAAATAGGAAAGACATATAGTTGTGTCTCCTGTCCAGCTAATTCCTGTGACCTCCCCCAAAATTAAAGTTATAGAGTTTCCTTATCAAGGCAAACTCAAAGAGAAGGGTTCTAACATCTAGGGATAGAATAAGTGTATACTAACACTGACCCTTCTTAAATTCTTTAATATTGCGGGTAAGTTGTTAACTGATTAACTATCAGTGTATTGAATTAAATCTTTCCTTTCAATATAGGATTGGTCGCAACAATAGACGTCATCCTCATCTGTCTCGGGAGCCAGGGTAGACTCCTCTTCTAGACCTCCAGCTAGAAGGTCTTTTTCAGTGTCCTCGGACACCTCTGACATCATCTCGTCTAGATGGATGTCCTTCATCGCGTCGGAGACATCCGTATCTACGGATATCTGGACGCAAGGGATCTCAGGATGAGGCTGGGGTATAACGGCATCCACAGACCCCATAGGGAAAAGACAGGCACGCATCCGCTCATTCGGAAGGTAAGGCCCCGTGGCATTCTTCTGGAAGCCATACACCCATCTACGCAGCTTACTCCGAGCTGCATCCCTTGACTCCGCTGTCTTGGGGTCATCACAAGCCTCAGTAACCAAGGCCTTGCATACGTCGCAGTCCTGGGGGTCCCAGTACTTAAGAGATCACTTGGTGATGGCACAAAGAGAGTGAGCTCTGCACTCCACATGGCCACAGAATTCTTTGCTCCCCACGTTGCAAAAGATCCTCTGGCACTTGGGATGGTCCTCCTGTAAAGAGAGGAAAACTAAATGAGTATGCGGTAGTTCATCTCACCTGATAAACTATATAAATATTATTATTAATATTTTTGCATATTTATTGCATATAGCTTAGGATAGATAAGCTAGTAAAGAATTAGGAAAGACACATACTTGTGTTTCCCGTCCAGCCAATTGCTGCGACCTCCCCTAAAATTAAAACCTTGAGTTTTCCTATTCAGAAAACCCAAAGGAAAATTTCTAACCTGTATGGATAGATAAGTGTAACTTAACACTGGTTTTCTAAAGGTTTTAATAATGAGGGTAAAGAGAAAACGATCATCTATCAGTATGTGGAAAGAAATCTATTCTTTCCATATATAATTGGTCTCAAAAATAGTCTGTGCATGGATAAACAAGGTATGCTGGAAAATAACTACTTTATAATATATATCATAGTTTTCTCTCTGCAGTATATACTATACTGCAAATATACTGGCTACTGTATAATCATATACTGTAGTTCAGCCGACATGTTGCTGGCTAGGCTAGCACTTGGCGGCACGGTCCAGCCGGGTAGTACCTGGCTGCACCGGTCCAGCCGGCGGCAGTTAGTACCTGATGGCACCGGTGGGTTAGTACGTGGCGGCACTAGCCGACAGAGAGAGAGAAAGCATGGAGTGAAGGGCTAGCTTATTAAAATGTATGTTTCCAATAATAAGGGTGTAAGTACTTAACCTTACTGCCTTCCTCCAGAATGAGGGTTCAAATGGAAGGGGAGAAGGCATCATTCAGGCTTCCACCCAGCCACAAGATCCGTTGCCGGTCGCTGCCGGTTTCAGGGATGTGGATGGCAGTCCAAGGGAGGACTGAAGAACACTCAACCGTAGAGGGTTCTCCCACCGGTAGCCGTCACAGCCAGCACAGCCTTTCCCGGAGCCTTGCGTCCATAAGGGAAAGACCGAGTGACTGTGTAGGAGCTCGGCCTGTAACAATATGTGAATGTTGTGGTCAGGATTTCGTATGTAATCAGTGTATGAATATTGTTTGGTACGCTGTCTAAGTTTGTAAATGATATCTGTTGTTTATGTTTAGGTAAGTCACCTGACCACAGAGCCTTCCGCATTCTCCCCCGCTCTACACATGTTGGCTCGGCAATGCTGTATAACTTGCTGTTTAACTTGTATAATAAACTAAGGTTAATTACCCTCAGCTTATCAATCAGAACCCATAACATGGTGTCAGAAGTGGTTCTTATCTACATATAAGCTGGATTAAAGAAGAAATGAGGGTAAGTGACAATTACAAGTAACGGACCAGTTTGTTGATGTCCTAGGCTACGCTTTTTGCCGACGTGCATAATTTTTCCCAGTGGGATAAGATTTTTTTTTCTCATCATAATTAAGGTAGTTTTGTACCATAAAGATGAATGTACAGCTAACTCCACCGAGTCCTATGGACTTTAGTGCAAGTACTAATGTAGCCCTCAAATGGAAGAAATTTAAAGAAGCTTTTATTAACTATGAAATTGCCATAGGCTTAGATAATGAAGCTGACAGACGAAGGGTAGCAACATTCTTGCATGTTATAGGAGAATTAGGGGTTGAGAAATATAATACACTGTCTTGGGATGCAGATGGAGATAAATATAAGATAGATATAGTATTAAGGAAATTTGATGCAGAATGCAGTCCCAGATCAAATATAATCATGGAAAGATACAAATTTCTCAAGCGGAAACAAGAATCTAATGAAAGTTGTGACCAATTCATAACTCAGTTAAGAATTCTATGCAAAACTTGCAATTATGATAATGAAGAAGAAATGATCAGGGATCAATTCATCCTCAATTTACATGATGATAAGGCTAGGGAGAAATTACTGGATCATGTGCAGATGGATGCAAAGCCAATGACCTTGGAAAGGGCTGTGAATTTTGTAAAAAAAAATATGAAATGCGAATTCAGCAAAAGCAGCAGATGACTAGTAGCAATACTGAAGAAGAGGAAGTTAATGTCGTGTGGAAGAAGAAAAATAAGTACACAAATCCTCAAATTAAGCCTAAGTACAATTGTGCCAAGGAAATAAAAGATTGCAGGTATTGAGGCAGGACTCATAAAATTAGGATGAGCCACAGTCACTTACTACAATCTCTGGTATACCATAGCGTGAAAAATGACTCCTTAACTTGCTTACAACCATAAAATTAGGATGTGCCCAGCATATGGTAAAGTGTGTGCCAAATGTAAGAGAAAGAATCATTATGCTAAACAGTGTAATGAGGACAGTGATAGTGACTTTCAGCAAATTAGCACAATAAATGAATCGATAGGAAACATTTTTATGTCTCATGAAAGAAAGCAGTATGTAACCATGACTGTAAATCAGCAAGAAATAAATTTTCAGATTGATTCCGGTGCTACGTGCAATGTTTTGAGTGTTAGAGAATTGAAGCGTTTGATTGGCAATGATAAGTTAGATATTGGTGATAGCATCAAACTGAAAGTGTTTAATAATAAAACAATCGAGACTATTGGAATTAAAACTCTGATGTGTGAAAGGAAAGGAAAGCAGTATAAACTTAATTTCTATGTAGTGAAGGAAAATGTTTCTTCTGTAATAGGAAAAAAGGAGGATGGCCATGATCCTTTATTAGCACTTCTTGAATGGAGAAACACTCCAACTGAGGGATTTAACTCTTCACCTGCTCAAAGATTTTTTGGTAGAAGAACTAAAAGTCAGTTACCTATAACAGAAAATTTACTTAAACCCAAGATTGTTGATGGGGTACCAGAAGTTCAAACTAAAAAATTGATTAGGCAAGCTAGATATTATAACAGATGTAAGAATTTAGTCTCATTAAAACCAGGTGATGTCATCCGTGTACAACCAGTTCCAGGAAAAAAGGAATGGAAGAAAGGTAAGGTAATTAAAGAGGTTGCAAAAAGGAAATACAAAATAGAAGTAGAAGGCAAAGTATATTTTAGAAATCGTAAATTTTTGAGAAAGACATCAGAGACAGTAAAAGATAATTATATCGATTCTGATATTGAAATTGAAACTGATGTAAATACGAATGATGTTGCAAATAAATCTTTTATAATTCCTGAAGCTGATAACTTAGAATCACAAAGAACCAGAAGTGGTCGTGTTGTAAGAAAACCTCAATATCTTGAGGATTATTTGTGATAAATTTAAAGAGCCAATTAGGTATGTAGAATTAAATGTATGTTGCAGGGACCATTTATGTAGAAGAAAAGTTCTTTCAAGATTTTCTTGAGAAAATGTAAAAGAAGGGAGATGTAACAATATGTGAATGTTGTGGTCAGGATTTCGTATGTAATCAGTGTATGAATATTGTTTGGTACGCTGTCCAAGTTTGTAAATGATATCTGTTGTTTATGTTTGGGTAAGTCACGTGACCACAGAGCCTTCCGCATTCTCCCCCGCTCTACACATGTTGGCTCGGCAATGCTGTATAACTTGCTGTTTAACTTGTATAATAAACTAAGGTTAATTACCCTCAGCTTATCAATCAGAACCCATAACACGGCCGGCACCACAATCTACACGGCAAGCGGTGAGATTGTAGGACGACGGCTACAGGATCGCGATAACTAGGCTATCATTAAAGGACAGAGAGGGGTAGGGAAAAGGGTCCTGTATCAAGTGTAGAAGAAGGCGGCAGGATTGCCGCCACTTCTACACAAGGGTGAAGATTTGATTCAGTATCGGCGCCATCCTAGGCAGCAGAAGAATATCTATTCTTCAGCCTAGGGTCTGCCGAAACAGGACTAGTCTTCTAGACCGCAGGGGAGAAGGTGGCGGCATCATACTACCACTTCAAGTGCGGCCTAGGGTGGCTTAGCCTCCTATGCCGACAGCTTTAAGCCGGCAGGGGAGTGAATACTTACCCTGCTGCTCAGCCGCCGGCAGAAAGACTGAATACTCAGAGGTTCTGTCGAAAACCCGAGCCGGGATACTCGCCGGCAAGGGTTGGAGACAGAAAACACTAGCTTAGTCAAGCCGGAGTGAACT
>NC_090728.1:196754700-196762200 GCF_036898095.1 Palaemon carinicauda
CTTTAGTTTCTTGATTCGTGATTTCTTATAGCTGCTATTCTTTGTTGATTATTTTCAGGGTGAGAATTTCTTTGGTTTTCATACTGTGCCTCATTTCTAGTTGCCCTTCTGTTTGCATTAGTGTTCCTTCTTAAATTCATCTGCTCTTCGTCTTCTGCTTCATGTCTAGGTGCCATTCTGCTAGCATTAGTGTTCCTTCTCAAATTCTTCTGCTTTTCGTCTTCTGCTTCACGTCTAGCTGACATTCTGCATGTTTTGGTGTTCCTTCTTAAATTCCTCTGTTCTTCATCAGCTTCACGTCTACCTGCCATTTTGCTTGTATTAGTGTTCCTTCTTAAATTCATCTGCTCTTCGTCTTCTGCCTCACATCTAGCTGTCATTCTACTTATACTAATGTTCCTTCTTAAATCCATCTGCTCTTCATTTTCTACTTTATGACTAGCTGCCATTCTACTTGCATAAGTTTTTCTTTGTTCCTCATCCTTTGTCTCACGTCTAGCAGCCATTCTTATTGCATTTGTTTCCCTCTGTAAATTCCTCTGTTCTTCTGTTTCCTGTTTTCTTTCTTTTTTCATTGAATTTGCTTTATTGGATTTACCAAATGAGACCCTCTTTTTGGATGGCATCATTTTGTAGATAACTGCAGAAAAAAAAATATGTAAAAATTACATAAGACTCAACCATTAAATATTCTGAAGAATCTCATTTTGGGTGGCATCATTTTGTAGAAAACGGAAAAAATTAAAAAAAACTTACATAAGACTCAATCATTAAATATTCTGTAAGGTTTTGTACATTTTATCATATGGAAAAGAAAGTCAGTGTATGCTGTGTGTATGTGTGGGGGGGAGCTACACCCAAGGACCCCTTTTTTTAGGACAAATTTTCAGATTAATTTAGCCCCAAGTAATCTTCTTTGGCCATACAATGATCAATTACAATTCGTTCATTATTATTGAATGCAGTTTTAAGGGGTTTGTAATTATGGTGCCCGTAGACCCCCGAAGGTGGTTCTTGATCAAGATAAAAATAGCAACGTTAGATTCCTCGATTGCTAAATAATTATTATTAAAAAGTTGGAGTCTATGGTGTTATCCTGCCCGATTTCACCCAATTGCATGAACTACAGCTTTAAGGGGTCTGTAATTAAGGGGCCCATAGACCCCTAAGGTGGATCTTGATAAAAATCAAAATAGTAGCGTTAACTTTTTGTATAAAAATTACATAAGATTCGATAATTGAATATTCTGTAAGTTCCTCTTACAATTTTTCTATAGCGACCATGCAGACACACAAATACACTAACAATCTCAAGATTTATTAGTGTACAGTAGAACCTCGGTTTACGAATTTAATTCGTTCCTAATGCGAACTCGTAAACAGAAAAATTCGTATCGCGAAACGAATTTCCCCATAAGAATGTTATAAAATCGAAATAATTAGTTCAACCCATCTACAAAAACCAATTTTCACAAATTTTTCCTTACACATACAGTACTCTACTGTACTCTACACAAAATTATTAAAATATTGCAGTCATTTAACGATGAAAATATGGATATGCATGCACAGTAAACCTGAACTTTACCTTAGAGGAGTGTCGCTGCTGGCTTGATGGAGACGAGAGGAGGGGAAGGAGGAGGAGGGGGTTACTGCTTGGAGGGAGAATCTCCCTCCATGAGAACTTCAGGAACGTTGACTGGAGTTCTCTCGCGAGAATGGCGTTCACTATCACTGGTTTTGCGTTTGCGAGACTCTTGGTCGTCGTCTTTCACAGTTCTTTTCTCCCCCTTCACAAGATATTTTTCAATAGACACCTGCTTTTGTCTGTTCTTTAAAATTTTATAGAAGTGACCCACCCCATTATCGACTAATAAATTTATTGCACGGTCTGTTTCAGCCTTATTCGGGACATTTTCCTCAAGAAAACTTTTCACGTCTTCCCACTTCTTTAAAAAATCTTTTATCTCACTCGAAGACAGTGATTTTGCAGTGCCTCCCTCCTCCTCAGATGAGATTTCCTCTATTACCTCTCTTTGCTGCTGCTCGTGCAGGTCCTTCAGCTCCTCGGTGGTCAGCTGCTCCTTATGCTCCTGCAGGAGGTCGTCGATGTCATCCGTGTCCACCTCCAGCCCCATTGCCTTGCCCAAGGACACAATATCCTCGTCAACTGCTTCCTCCTGGTTGGGTTTGAACCCCTCGAAATCCCGTTCTGCAACGGCGTCGGGCCACAGTTTCTTCCAGGCGGAATTGAGGGTTCTCCTGGTGACTCCTTGCCAGGCTTTATCAATTAAAGTCAGGCAGTTGTAGATGGAGTAGTGATCCTTCCAAAACTCTCTGAGGGTAAGGTTGGTGCCCTCTGTTACTTCAAAGCAGCGCTGGAACATAGCTTTGGTATAAAGTTTTTTAAAATTTGAGATCACTTGCTGATCCATGGGCTGGAGTATTGGAGTGGTGTTGGGGGGTAGGAACTTCACCTTAATGAACTTATATTCCTCCGCTATGTCCTCTTCAATGGCTGGAGGATGGGCAGGAGCATTGTCCATTAACAGCAAGGCTTTGAGTGGGAGGTCCTTCTCCAGGAGGTATCTCTTGACTTCGGGACCAAAAACCTCGTTCATCCACTCAACGAAGAAGATCCTTGTCACCCAAGCCTTCGTATTAGAACGCCACATGACGTGCAACTTTTTCTTCTGCACATTGTTCTTCTTGAAGGCTCGTGGATTCTCCGAGTGATACACCAGGAGAGGTTTAATTTTGCAATCCCCACTGGCGTTGGAACAGAACAGCAGGGTTAGACGGTCTTTCATGGGCTTATGGCCAGGAAGGGCCTTTTCTTCTGCCGTGATATAGGTCCTCCTGGGCATTTTCTTCCAAAAGAGGCCTGTCTCATCGCAATTAAACACCTGTTGGGAAACGTAGTCCTCGGAGTCCACGAGCCTTTTGAACTCTTTCACAAAAGACTCTGCTGCCTTCGTATCGGCGCTGGCCCCCTCGCCATGCCGAACAACACTATGGATACCCGTTCTCTTCTTGAATTTTTCAAACCAACCACGGCTTGCCTTAAAACTTTGTTTTTCTGCTGATGTGCCTGGCTCACTTCTCACCAAGTCCTCGTAAATGGTTCTTGCCTTCTCGCAAATCATGTTCTCATTTACTGAATCTCCTGCGAGCTGCTTTTCATTTAACCACACCATTAATAAATTTTCTACGTCATCAAGAATAGGTGGCCGTTGTTTTGACAACGACGATACACCTTTAGCTACTTTAGCGGCCTTTATTTCTTCTTTTTTCTTTAATATTGTGCATATCGTCGACTGCGAGCGATTGAAAAAACTAGCAATGTCTTTCACACGCATGCCTTGGTCATGCTTCTCGATGATCTCCTTCTTCATCTCGATCGTTATCATCAGCTTCTTCTTACTGCTTTCCTTCTTCGACATCTTAGGAGCCATTGTCTATCACAATAATACACAGTACAGTACTGTAATCACAAATGAATGAAAATAAAACAAATCACAAACCACGTGTAAAAATCACAAAGAAATCGTCCACGAATTCACTAAGTATGTATGCTATCGAGACGGCGGATACTGAGATAATGAACGAGTGAAGGGGGTAATAAAGGGGATTAGGGGGTGGTAGGTATGCGTGGGAGGAGTCACGTGACTCCATTGTGAGATGCTGTCGTTAAGTTATTTCCATGAAAAATGCGATCAGGAAGCGCGGCGTTAACACTTTTCCACAAAAAACGGCGCGTGGGAGGGAAATTTAAATTCGTTAACCGATACAATATTCGTTAACCGAGACGAATTTTTCAGAGAAAGTCACTTCGTTAACCGAAAAATTCGTAAGCGGAGTCGTTCGTAAACCGAGGTTCTACTGTATATATAACAGATTTTGCTAATGGAAAAATCTATAATTGAGTGAGATAGCCATGTCGTCCTGATGGAAGCTCCTCATTGGCCGCTTCTACTTGCGATATTTCTGCAAGTGATATACCAGCAAAATTTTACCTTAGAGATATCAACAAGGTTCTGACCTCTAGAGCGAATATCCCAAGAGATATCGTGTATAAATCAGGGAAGTGTTTATAACATGCCATGGCTATCCTTCCCCGAATAAAGTTTACCTTCTTTTGAAGGATAAGGTAGAGCGTAGGATACGTGAGCTAGTGAGCCATTACAAATCCCAATCTCCAATATGCTACAACTAGCTCATTTCCTGTTGAACCATTCAAGGAGCAGCCATCGCATGACGTGAGGTCCCACACTGAGAATTGGGAGAGGATGGAAAAGTAACAGGCTGGCCATCAGGATGACATAGCTATCTCACCCAAAAATAGATTTTACCTAAGTCAAAATTGGTTTTTTGGGCTTGAGCCATGTTGTCCTTATGGAACTGTACTAGAGAATTATCATTCTTAGTTGTGGCCAGGAGAGTTTTAACCCATTAAACCCCATAGATATAATCATACCTCCTGTAGCATTGGTAGCTATGGTACCAAGCTATGGTGTAAGCAATATGTTTGTAAAAAGTAGGAGCAAAGGAAATCAACGTCAAAGTTCCACTCACTGAGGGGAAGATTTTTGTCTCCAGAAGATGAAAAGACAGAAGTCTTTAAAAGGAGGATTAAAAATTGAGGTACACTACTTTTATTTTGTACAGTAGGTCCAAGGAAAGGAAACTCAAAAAGGAACAGCAGTTTTTATTGTTTCCAAAAGATGCATAAATGTAGCAGTAATCAATTATAACATTATATGCAGTAGTTATATACAGAAAAACGGAGTTTTCTGCCCCCAAAATTATGTAACAGAATAGTAGAATAGTAACACTCATGACATAAAGAGAAAAATATCACCTTTGACTCTTCATTATATTAAATAGTACATTGAAAAGAGGAACATGAGTCCCCTTGCACAATGTAGACTGAGAAGTCCCAACTATACAATCTATAAGAGTCCATATACAACACTTAAGAAGCTGGTTTAATCACACTACCAGCGACAACCTCAAAGTGTTTAATCTCTTCCAACTGTTAAGTAATGTTTTGAAGAACACACTTGAAGATTTCCAGCCCGTGTAAGCCTGTAAACCTGCAAAGGACATAGATTGGAAAAAATTTAAGGAAGAAGCAACTTTCTTATGGTCATGACCTGATGGTATACTATCAGGGTCAGTCCTTCTGATGAAATAGGTGTGATTGGGCCCTAGCTGTTTCAGAGGAAGATTAGGTCCTGTTGTCTCCCCTTTAAAATGTTGACTGCCTTTAAAGGCCCTGCTCTTTAACAGGTAGGCTTTAAGGCACTTCACAGGGCACGGAGAATGGTCCTCCTGAAGTGGGACCATCTTCCAGTGCTCCCAGTCTTTCATGGGAAGTTCATTTTATGCCAAAAATGATCTGGGTAAAGATTTACCTTCCCCAATTCCGAGAATTTACTGTGGCCATCATCCCTTAAAAGGGCCACAATCTCACTGACTAGTACCAGAAGCCATAGCAAGCATAAAGATAGACTTTTGAGTAATATCCCTCAGAAAAGAAGAGGTGTTATCTATCTATCTATTTGTCAATACAGTAGGAATATGGAGGAAAGGCTCATGTCAAAGGAATACCAGAACCTCAAGAGTAGGTCTATTGGAACAACCAAAGAAGGCAAGTTCACTCATCATACTGCCTAGACCAGCAATAGATGGCCCCGAAGCGGCAACTGTTTCTAGTAGCCAAGATAAAAACCAACCTGTCAATACCCCAGGCATGCCGACACAAAGCGGTAGAGGTATTGTAAAGTCGACAGGAAGAGAGTGAACAATCCCATTGGGAAGGGTCCACACTCATTGTAAGTACAGGAATGAAAGGCAGCTAAAAAGGGAACCTGCCAAAACCTGATCATTATCATAGCCTTATGAAAAGTGGGGGTTTATCCTGTAAGATAATGAGACCCGTACAAGACAGCCAGGACACTAAGAATTCGAAATTCAAAGGATGACCTTACAACCAGGCGGGTTCCATCCGACCAACTCCAGAAGACAATGTCCTTCAAATATGGGAGAGGATAGGGAAGAGCAGATGACTAGTCTAAGGCTAGAGCTGAGGCGGCAGAGTGAAAGACCCATGGCCAACACACAGCCAGTGATAGAAGAACTCAGGCTGACAAGACTGGAAGCAAAGACAGAAGGCGACGCTTATGCCTAAATAGGCTAACCGGGCAAAGGAGTCAAGACTCCACAGCGAGAGGGACAAAGCACAGGAAGGTAAGTTGTATAAACAAAACAGGCAACTGCCAAGGTGGCAGAGGAGAACCCCAAGGGGTACCAACACTATGCCTAGATATAATTAGGCCATAGAGAGAACTGTCTAGGCAAGCCTAGCCTACCTAGCGGGTGAGGGAAAACTCAAAAGCCGGGGTAAGGTGACTAGACAAGAGGAACATAGTTCCCATTAGAGTCAGGTTATGGCCTAACTAGGAAGGGAAAGGGGCAGAGAAAACACCCAAGGGTGGTCTCTAAGGCAACAGAGAGAGGTAGTCCTAGAAAAGAGAAAATCTCGCCTATCTAGGGCCAAGAGAGATAGCCTACAATGTATCCTGTCCAAGTAATGAGACGAAGCGTACTTCAACCGCCATGAGACTAGACAGGGATGGGAACAAAGTTCCACAGCAAGTAAGCACACTAACAGGCACAAGGGTAAGGAAAAAAGGGATGGTGATGGGAGACTCAGAAATTGGCGAGGCAGCATGACAGGAAAGCCCAATTGCGACCCACTCTCCTTTTATAAAGGCTGAAAGAATCCCTCCCAAAAGTACTGTATCTGTAGCACCTCAATAACACTACAAGGAATAACAAGATGGCGCCCTGACGTGACGTCATACAGGTACTCAACAGTAGGAGTAGAGCGTGCCTTAATAACGGCTTTCCTCCAATTCTTGCCACTTTCCCCTCTCGAAGCGTAAATGCTGTTCGGGGTGTAGATAGCTTTGTGGCATGTCAAGAATACGTCCTCTGATATTATGCGATATCCTTAAAGGCGAAAGCCAGGGATATTCGCGCCATGAGTTAGAATTCTGGATACCTTAAGTAAAATTCTCTGGGATATATCACTGTAGTTAAATATAACCTAGGAAGCTACTATAAAGGAACTTCCATCAGGACGACATGGCTACCTCACCCAAAAATAGATTTTTCGCTTCGCTCAAAATCCGTTTTATATATATATATATATATATATATATATATATATATATATATATATATATGTGTGTATATATATATATCTATTTATCGATTCATCTATATATATATATATATATATATATATATATATATATATATATATATATATATATATATATTATATATACACATATACATACATACAAAGATTGATAGATATATAGATAGATAAAGTAAAATAAATGCCTTACTTTAGCCAGGAAATACAGTACATGTATACATGTTAACTAAAACTGTCTTTTCGATAAATTGCTACTGAATGATAATTTT